>NC_058121.1:16723815-17026973 GCF_914725855.1 Thunnus albacares | reverse complement strand
CACACACTGAAAGCTTACAAAATACCAACCAAAATATATCAAGTTTTTTCTTGTTTTGGCAATCAGATTGTTGCTTTTTTCACTTTTAATGAAGTCTGAACATCCCTTGCAGTGTTTAAAATCAACTGGTTTAAAGGGGGAAACGCAGACTTGTGATTTTTAGTAGTTGGCTAAAATACATAATGCAGCTCATGTACCGTATTTCGTGCGTGAATGTGTGTGTGCTTAGGTCGGTGCAGCCTGTTACCGGTCGTGAATAACAGCGGGGCCATCTGTAACTCCTGGAAATTAGACCCCACTACCCTCCGCTTCCCTCTGAGAGGCATGCTGCCATTTGACAAGGTAAACCAACGTACATAAACACTACACACGCTTATGCGCACACACACGCACGCACATATGCAGTAATTATGCGTCCGTTTTGTGTGTCTAGGACCTGTTTGAGCCACAGACGGGTTTGCTGCGCTACGTGTTAGAACAGCCGTACTCTAGAGAGATGGTCTGCAACATGTTAGGACTCAACAAGCAGGTAAGTCACCTTCTTCTCGTCCCGCTTCTTTGCTTCTTTAACAGGGCCCCCTCCTACCCTCGCTCCTCCTATCCCTTTCATACCCCCTCATTGTTTAAAATTTTTGCCATCTCTTTTTTTTTTTTCTTACTTCTTTTCTCCTCTTCTTCACCCTTTTCAATTCCTCTTTCTCCTCTTCCTCCTGCCCTCAGTTCTTTCTTCATTTCCTTCAAGTTTTCTTTCCTCGTCTTCTTTCCCTCCCCTCCCCACCTCTTCCTCTTCCTTTGGAAACCCTCTCCTCCCTTTGTTGCCCTGATAACACACCTATATAAGACCATATGTAAAGCAAGCCAATGCTGTGAGCTTGACCCATAATGCACCAGTAGTAGTTTGCCCTGTTGGGTTCACACAGTTTTCAACTCAGCCCAGCTCACCGAGTGCAGCCATCTGTTGCTAAAAGAAAGCATTAATCAGCACCGGTTGCGGCTCTGATTTTGATTTTCTTCATAATTCAAATATAAATAAATGTCACAGAATCCAGTTTGCATGTTTTGAATCGGCTGAGTTGATGCTAACTGTGCTGAACGGACAGTGAACAGCCTAGCTCCTTTTAGTCACCACTTTCTGTTTCTGTCTGTCTCTCTTTTTTTTCCCCTCTCTGTTTCTTTCTCCTTCTTTCTTTGTTTCTCTCTCTTTCTTCTCTCTCTCTCTCTTGTCCTCTGGTTGTGTGTTGTGTTTGTCTGTCTCTCTGACATGCGCTCTCTAGACTCTGAACATTGCCCAGGTATGTCCTCTTCCCGGTCTTCCTGACCTACCAACTAACCAGCCCACTGGACGCTTAGCTTTTTAGGCACGCAGATGATGCCATCACTGTCCTAGAAATGGGGGAAACTTGGAAAAAAAAAAAAAAAAGGAAAACTTGAAATGGAGTAAAAGGAAATGCCACAGAGCTTGAGATGGTCACAGCAGGGCTTTATAGAGATACACTGAGTAGAGAGACAGATACGTCCAAATAAAGGGGATGAATGGCGGGCTGCAGGCAGGCAGCTGCAGGCGGATCAATGGGCAGACAGGCTGTTTACTGTAGCTGATAGAGTCATTTATCACGGATGATATTTTTCAAATACACTTTTAGCAACATTTGTACTCTGCTCAGTTTCCCAACGTGGGTGTAATCCTCTCCTCTTCTTCTTCAGTTTGCTTCTCATGCTACAATATCTGCAATGAAATATATTAATCAAAGCCAATATTATCCGCCACTGTCTTTCAGTTCAAGGGAATAGCTTGTGTAACTTGTTAAGTTTTCAGGGCCTATTTGAACTATGAAATTTCATAATGTTTTTGCAACATTGGTTTTGCTTGTTTAATCCTATTAGCTATTTTCTTAATTACATAAATTAGCCTCGTTGTATCCCTAACGCCCAGCGTCCATACATTTTTCATCTTATTGTATCTTGCAAGTGTCAGCTAAGCTCATTAACACTGAGACATTCCTTCATTAGGTTCTCTGGATTGCAGTTTTTGTTATGAGAAAACGTATTTAGTTCCAGCGAAGTAACTGACATGAAGTATCTCTACCTTTGAACCCTGCTGTTGACATTTCAAGTCCTGCCGCACTGCATGTATGGATGTAGTCTGGTCCTGTTGCCTGTTGTTAGCGAGGTCCTCTTGTGTCTGACCTTATGCTGCTGCTTTGTGTTGTGCTGACCTGGGCAAAACTACTCTTTTATTCATAGCAAATATTGCAGCAGTATTCTTTACTATCAACCAGCTGCCTTCCAATTCAAGCGACTACTCGATAAGTGTCAAAGAACTTGTCAGGCTGCCATAAACAACATTTAAGTACAGTGTAATAGCAGGAAATAGTGTTTCAACGATTAGTTGATCGACAGAGAATTAATCAACTATTTTGACAGTTTATTAATCATTTGAGTCTTTTTTTTTTTTTTTTTTTTAAAGAAAAAACGTCCCAAGTTGTCAGATTCCACCTTCTCAAATGTGAATGTTTTCTAGTTTTAGTCTTCTGTGATAGTAAACTAAACATCTTTGGGTTATGGACTGTTGGTTGGGACAAAGAAGACATTTGAGGACGTCACCTTGGGCTTTGAGAAACAGCTATTGACATTTTTCATAATTTTCTTACATGACTTAACGGTTAATTGAGAAAATAATCGACAGATTAATCGATGAAAATAATTGTTACTTGCAGCCCTATAGCAGGAAGCTCGTGCACTACTTTGTTGTATAATTGTGAAAAAAGTCTAGATGTAAATCTATCAGAGGGTTTTTATGTAGGCCTAAAATAGGCTTGTCAGGTTTTTTTTAGCTAATATGACATATATCAAAGTTCTTTAAATGACTTTCTCTCACTGTCAGGTCTTCTACTTCCAATCTAAACTAACTTCTGATGCTTTGATGCTGCAGTACATTAGTTACCTTGATTTCTATGCAACTGGTGCCGTCCAGTAAATTAACTGCATTTGCATAGTTTATTATTTGCAACGCTCATGTTTTGCTAACATCACTTTGCATTCGCTTATAAATGTATCTACTCTCCAAAGAGTACCTCTTGTCTCTCCAGGTTAGAGATGGAGTGATATATTAGTTGTTGCTTGAATAGCAGGATATGAATTTAAATGTGCACAGGCAGCCTCAAAAGTAGAAGACATGACAAAGTGTGGTACATAAAGCCAAATGCTTCTCAGGCGTCGGAGTTTTGCCCAGGTCGGCTGTTGAGTGATTCTGATTGGCTGCCTGATTGGATGAGTGACCTTTGACCTGTGTTGCGTGATGTTTTTTTTTATTGATAATGCGCAATTAACAAAGGCCAACATGTGTTTGAGGCTTTTTGTTGGTTTGTTTCAGTTTGTTATTCAGTTTTACTTCTTTGATGAAATTTACTGAGCTTTGGCGCTTAACGAACTACGATATGAGTCCACTGTGACTGAAAATATAAGGGAGATTTGATTTTTTTTTTAATAAGCTTCTTATGCTGACCGTTAAATGATCCAAATAAATAAGGCATATATTGAAAGCTATCCTCTGAAGGTACCGAATGAATTGAAATGTTGAGATGACATGATTGCTGCTGAAATGTGCTTAATGTCCAGTTTAATTACCACGGCTATTTCCTCAAAAAGTCTAAATTATGCAGTGATTATGGGGGACAAACAGTCATGTTGTTCTGAGCTCCTGGAATAATCGTGTTTATATAATTTAGCTCAGAGAAAATGAAGATAAAATCTTGGCAGAATGTAGCTCAAGCCATGATGGTCTTCCATGTCTTTAGCAAACAGTAAGACTCTTTTGGTTTGTAAAGCTTTTAGTTATTTTCAACAGTTGAGATTTGAAATTAAACTCAATGATAAATTCAAGAAATGAGCTGTCAGTTACAGGTAGACGACATGCTCAGTTGCAGTCGGTTTGGTTGTCAGTAGTCAGGTTTGTTGGTGTGTGAGTTTGGATTATAAACCAGCCACAGATGTGGTTTTACTGTTGTTAACACACCAGTTTGTGAACTCTATAAGCAACAGGGCCATTTCTTTTCAGACAGAAGATGTGCTTGTGCTTTCTCTTTTTCCTCTTTCTTTTTCTCCGTCTTTCTCTTGCTCTCTTTGTGCGAGCATGCGTGCGTGCGTGTGTGTGTGTGTGTATGTGTGAGTGTGTGTGTGTGTGTTCGGGTGCAGGGGAAGAGAAGTTGTACTGAAGGCGAGTCAGCCTCACAGCTCCTCTTCTTCCTCCCAATCACACCACCTCCTCCCCCCCTCCCACCTTGGAACCTGTTAGCGTGCATGCCTAATTGTGTTGCTGCTCTGTTTGGTTGGGTTTGGTGTTCAGTGCTATGCCGTGCTGTTCTGCACCATGTTGTACTGCTCTGTGCTGTGCTGTGCTGTTTGATTCCTTGCTGTGCTGTTTGATTCCTTGCTGTGCTGTGTCCGTGCCCCCCCCCGATCTGTGAAAAGGGCTCAGTTAAGTCCTAACAGTGGTAGCCAATGCAGAGATCCTCGCTCCTTCCGCTCTGTCACTCACTGGTAAAATTAAGTTTCCCACCCTGGGTAATTACAAAATATCTAACATTTTTCTTATTAAACAAATGGAAAGACCAGAATCTTATTGCATGACATTATAACTATGGTGATATGTCTGCAAATAGGTGTCACAACATACAATTAAACTTTTTAATGAAATTTAAAAAGTGAGGTCTGTAGATAACGCTTCAATCCATGAACATTAAACCATTATATGGCCTAAAGTTAGGATTCACACTTCTAATCAGGCAGAAACTGCAGTAAACCAATCACTGACTGGGGCTTTATGATCCCATTAACCAACCTCCTTTGTCTCCCCCTCTTTTCATTCTCCCTCTCATCCATTTTTCTTCCTTCCTTCCCTTTCTTTTTCATCATAAGCCCCTTTTTACACATGAAACTGACAACCTTATAGGGTTTATATACGCCAGTGAGGTTGTAGAGTTTGTAATTCCTCTGTATTTTGTCCCTGCATGACACGATCATTGCATATAAACTGCTTGCATATGACTTTTTGCTATGCTCAGTTTTATTTCTGCGATCTTTGCGTGGTAACGCAGTTGAAAGCGCAGCGTGATTTGATTGCCCCAGGTAATTTTAACGCACACATTTACAATTTTTACATTACCTTTTCACGATGTCCACTTCACGCGTTAATGTTCTTGGATGTCGTAACGACCCACAAAGGCATGAACTCTTTTTCTTTTTAAATCCACCTTAGTTTCTGTAAGAAAGCTGTGACATTTTTCATGCCTCCCCCGGGGAAATTTTTATCGCTTTTATTTTCTCTGGCACTGTGGCTAAAAATTTATGATACTCTTACAAAGTCCTGAATTGGCAAATTATCTAAGCTTTTTGCACTGACACTTGAGATCAAGTTACAAACGTGATAAATTACTGGAACATTAAGGGCTAAGAGATCAATGTGGGAATGGGCCGACAGTCAGTTGCATCCAGTCGACAGAGGCAGGAAGGAGATGTCCTGCAAGCAAAGGGAAAAGGTTTTTTTTTTTGTTTTTTTTTAAAGTTCATTTCAAACAATTGTTGGAGCATCTATTAACAAAACTTTGCATGTGAAGTAATTAAATGATGATCTTATTCTCTCCCTCCCTCTGTCTTTCTCTTGTCTCCCCTCCTTTCCCTCTGTCTTTCCACGTTTCCTTCCCTACTTTTCTTTTCTGTCTCAATCTGTCTCTTTCTGTCCCTGGATACCCCCCCCCCCCTTTTTTTTCTATTCCTCTCTCTCCTGCCCACTATTTTCTTTATCCTTTAACACTTCCCTCCTACCCTGCCAGCATAAGCAGCGCTGCCCAGTGTTGGAGGAGCAGCTGGTGGACCTGGTGGTCTACGCCATGGAGCGCTCGGAGACCGAGGAACACTTTGACGCAGACATTGGAGGAACTAGCCAGTTGCTGTGGCAGCACCTCTCCTCCCAGCTCATCTTCTTTGTGTTGTTTCAGTTTGCCAGCTTCCCACACATGGTGCTGTCGTTGCATCAGAAGGTAAGGGGGAAAGTGATAAGAGGTGTAAGGGAGAGCTGATAATCCCGCTAATGGATTGAAGTGCAGTGATGCAGATCGAAAACACAAGAAAATATGTATCTACCACGCCACTTGAAGAGATGGTCTTTTGATATCTTTGTCCCTGCTAAAACATAAATTAAATGGATGTATAAAAAATGAAACAAACCACACGCAAATCAAACAGCTAGACCGATAAATCAGATAATGTTGGTGTATATGTCAGTTGATAAGTAAGTAGAAATTGCCAAACTAGATGTGAGGTAATTTAGAAACGGTGCACCTGTTACTTAGTTTGTTCACCAGAGAGCGGAGACAGGTTGGTTTTTCAACTGTAAATGGTCCTGCTGCAGAGCAATAGTAACATAAAGTAGGAAGCTGGTACTAAAAAGACTTGTAACTTTGAAATGTAACCATTTGATTTGACTAAGTCGAACTGCGGGGATCTTTTTTGGGGGCCAGTATGAACAGGAGAGCAAAAACTCTTTCAGTATATGTATATGCATGAGAGTTTTGTTTTATGACAGACTTGGAAAAAACGTGTACCTACCTTTTTTATTGTGAACTATCAGCAACAGGAAAAGTTTTGTTTGCATTAGCATTAACTTAATACAGCTTGGATTCGAAGAGCGTGAAGAGTCAACAGTGAGGCTGATAACAATGAGATAAGACTACTAACTGTAACATTGGATTACAAACATGCATTGTTTCCTGTGAATCCCTCATGTGTAGGTAGGGAATTTGAATCTCTCTCTCTCTCTCTCTATTTCTAGCTTGCAGGTAGAGGTCTTATTAAAGGGAGAGACCACCTGATGTGGGTCTTGCTGCAGTTCATATCAGGAAGCATTCAGAAGAACGCCTTAGCCGACTTCTTGCCTGTCATGAAGCTCTTTGACCTGCTGTACCCAGAAAAAGAGGTACACGACAGCCAAGACATTATTTTGGTGTATTCAAAATGTTTATTATGGTTATTTTTTATCAATGGCAGTGATATCAACATAGTTTCATTTCGTTTCTGTAAATGTTTCCTATATTAGTTGAAATTGTGCTTCTTTCAGCAGTTGCAGTACTAGTAGTATTATTATTGGGCTGTTGGTGGTCAATTAAAGCTCTGTAGGTAACATCATCAGATTTATCTGTGTTTCCTCTTCCACTTCAGTGCATTCCAGTTCCTGACATTAACAAGCCCCAGTCGACTCATTCCTTCGCCATGACGTGCATCTGGATCCACCTGAACCGCAAAGCTCAGAACGACAACTCTAAACTACAAATACCCATACCGCACTCTCTGAAACTACACCACGAGTATGTATCTTTTAAAACATTGTGTCCTGAAATATGTATTTACTTCAATAAATTCCTCAAATCTCTACACCTCCATAACTGTACCTTCTTCCCTTCCTCTTCTCTCTTAGGTTTCTCCAGCAGTCGTTGCGTAACAAGACCCTGGGCATGTCCGACTATAAGATCGCCCTGCTCTGTAATGCCTACAGCACCAACTCTGAGTGCTTCACGCTGCCGATGGGCGTCCTGGTAGAGACCATCTACGGAAACGGAAATATGAGGATCAACCTGCCCGGCACCAACTGTATGGCATCAGGATCTGTCACCCCGCTACCCATGAACCTGCTGGACTCACTCACTGTACATGCGAAGATGAGGTGTGAGGAACAGATTTATAGATGGAAGATAAAAAATCAGATGCTTTATAATGTTAGAAGGATATATGATGCATCAGACACATAATTTCTTAAATCAGTTGTTCCTGCCTTCTTTTGCTTCTTTCTGTCTGTCCAGTTTGATCCATAGTATCGCCACGCGGGTCATAAAGTTGGCCCATGCTAAATCCAGCATCGCCCTGGCCCCTGCGCTGGTCGAAACATACAGCAGACTGTTGGTCTACATGGAGATCGAGTCCTTGGGCATCAAAGGATTCATCAGTGAGTCACAAAAATATTTTATTTCACTGAAAATATCTGCTGTGTTGAAAAGTAGTCAGATACAAAAGGGAAAAAGTGTGTGTGTGTTTTTTTTCTTTTCTTTTTAATTCCTCATTTCAGAATCAGATCATTATGTTCCTCAGAGGATAATAGTCGTCTCGCACGCAAGAAGCACAGATTAACAAGCAGGGTGAGGAGGAAGAAAGCAGGAAAAAGATTTGATCAACCTCAGTGTGTTGTATACAGTTTCACAGCTTTAATCAGGGTAAAGCAGGCTAACAGACACGCTTATAAGATCAAATAGACTGAATTAAATACAAAGACATATTTAATGAGGCATCAAAGCTTCAGCAACAAAATAGTCAAACAGCAGATGAATTATTTATGAAAAGCTTTACATATAATATTTTCTACCCATTTCAGTGTTTCCCCTAGGGGAAATTGACACTAAAATGAGAATTGCTGGTCCACCTTAAAAGTCAGTCCACCTTCAGTGAGCCTGGTCAAGTTAAGCTAACGCGTTGTTGCTAACTTCGGGGCTAACCCCCTTCGATAGATGAGTATTTTCTTGAGGAGCTGCAGCATTTATTAACTGACACACAGCCTGTACTGTACATTTACTGCCGGATTGACAACTTACTGCTAAACTTTTCCTCTGCTCCGCTCGCGTCCACATCATGTTTCTGCCGCTCGCCCTCTGCGCTCGCGCAACTACACGCGCACATTTACACACACATACACACACACACGCGCACGCGCGCGCTGCCTTATTCCTTAACGGAGCAACGCTACTCTTGCAAAAACACGTAGATGTTCTTTGAAGAACGAAGAGAGTGAGAATGAATGAAAGAATGAATGAATGAATGAATATCGGGGAAACACTGTATTTAGAGTCTTGTTAATTTAAATTGAAGTTAGTTTGCCTTGATGATGACATTTGGTCCCAGAGTGCAGTGGACATAGATTAATGTGCATATTTTATACATATTAATTAACTCAGAGGTCATTATTTCAGTGAAATTTAAGGAAGCAGCAAGTTAATCACAGCTATGCCATTAAGTTTTTTAAATAATTAACATTCTTAATCTCGAAGCATGAACATCGTTACAAAAAAAAAAGAAATATCTGTCTCTCTAAAAATAATTTGTATTCAGTCATCACTGCTCGTCCTCTGGGTTGAGCAGACTGGCTCTGAACATTTGTGTTTAACATTAATTTGTCTCAGACAGAATTTGTCATAATTTTCCAGCAGACACATGCTGATTAATGTGAACGCTTCTTATCTGTTTAGGCCAGTTGTTGCCCAACGTGTTTAAGTCTCACGCTTGGGGAATCCTTCACACGTTACTGGAGATGTTCAGCTACAGGATGCATCACATCCAGCCGCACTACAGAGTCCAGCTACTGAGTCATCTACACAATCTGGCTGCCGTGCCCCAGACCAACCAGAACCAGCTGCATCTATGGTAATGTAGACACACACTCACATATATCCCAACACACATCAGTTTAAACCAAGATAAGATTAGATTGTTCAAGTAAAAAGGTTGTTGCCTAATGCAATTTATATAAAACAAACAGCTACTCTTTGTTTGTAGTGGACTTCGATTTGAATTAATCACCAGCGCTTTGAAGTGAACTTGATTGAGCTGTGTACAGTAACAACAGGGTGACTCATTATTTATAATCCTGTTTCATTAATCAGATAAGTTGTTCTTGTACGGTTTTTTGTATCTAGACATTATTTAATACATTATTTAATTGACAAAGTTGTCTTCTTTTGTTAAATAAGAAACATGTTCCAAAAAAGATATGTTTTATATTTCTCTAAGCTATTAATAAAAGTGACCGAAACTCAGTTGTCGTATCTGCACTAGGGCTGCAACGATAACAATTATTTTTATTATCAATTAATCTGCTGATTATTTTCTCAATTAATCGTTTTGTCTATAAAATGTCAGAAAATAGTGAAAAATAATTCCGTAGAGCTTATGGTGATGTCTTTATATGTCTTGTTTTGTCTGATCAACAGTCAAAATTCCAAAGATAGTCAGTTTCCTGTCGTGTAAGACACATAAAGGTAGCTAATCCTCAAATCTGAGAAGCTCTAACCAGCAAATATTGATGACTAAATTGTTTATTCGATTATGAAAATAGTTGCCGAAATAGATGGCATTTAGTGGCTGATGTATGCGTATAGATGACATCACCATAGTCAAGGACCGACAGAAGAATTGCCTCCACCCCTCTCTGCTTTCAGAATGTAGGAAAACAGCCCGTATTCCTATACAAAAAGCTCAATTTCATCCTCAGTTTATCAATTAAAACTGAAATATGAGCTTTTAAGGTGAGTTTGTCGTCTAACCAGATGCCCAAGTACTTATATCTGTGGACTCGCTCAATACAGGTTCCATCAATAGTGACTATTGTAAAAATTTGGAAGGTCTAACGTTTGCCTTTTAGAAAACATGTATGTCAAAACTTGAGTTTCTATCAATCAACTAATCTATTAATAGACTAATCATTGCAGCTTTAATCCGCTCTAGTATTGAAAAATGTCAAATGAGGTCCAGTAATAACATCAAAACACCACAAACTACAGATTCAGAAAAGGATCAACTCCTTGCTAACACATTATAAACTTATCTCCATGTCTTTGCGTCTCTTTCTTCAGTGTCGAGAGCACAGCTTTGCGTTTGATCACAGCGTTGGGTAGTTCGGAGGTGCAGCCTCAGTTCACCCGCTTCCTCAACGACCCGAAGACGGTTCTGTCGGCCGAGTCTGAAGAGCTGAACCGAGCCCTGATCCTCACCCTGGCCAGAGCCACACATGTCACTGGTAAATGGATTTACCTTAGTTTTCTCTTCTCTTAAGGTCCTAGATGCTTCTAAAGGTCTTTTTCTTTCATGCTTCATCTGGTGTCTTCCTGATCTCTCACTTTTCTGTTCCTATATTCTCTTAAATATATTTTTTAAGTTGTTATGGTCACCTGTTTTGTCTCTGTGTGCAGATTTTTTCACAGGGTCCGACTCCATCCATGGGACTTGGTGTAAAGACATTCTCCAGACCATCATGGCCTTCACACCTCATAACTGGGCTTCACACACTCTGTCCTGCTTCCCTGCTCCACTACAGGTGCACAAAGGGTCACTTTTGCATGGAAGAAAATGGGGAAAATGAAAACTTATTTTATTCTCACTCAATCCACATTCTTTCCACCTCTCTACCTCTTTCTCTCAGGCGTTCTTCAAACAGAACAACGTTCCTCAGGAGTCCCGTTTCAACCTGAAGAAGAACGTGGAAGAAGAGTACAGGAAGTGGAAGTCCATGGCCAATGAGAACGACATCATTACCCACTTCTCCATGCAGGGCTCACCCCCTCTCTTCCTCTGTCTGCTGTGGAAGATGCTGCTAGAGACGGACCACATTAACCAGATAGGCTTCAGGTCTGGTGCCACCATTTAAATTATGTCTAACTTAGAACCAACTGCTAACTGCTGCTAATTGATGAGCTCACCATAAACTGATTTTGCATCCCTCAGGGTCTTGGAGCGTATCGGGGCTCGCGCACTGGTGGCTCACGTGCGCACATTTGCCGACTTCCTCGTCTATGAGTTCTCGACTTCAGCCGGTGGACAGCAGCTCAACAAGTGCATCGAAATACTCAACGACATGGTCTGGAAATACAACATCGTCACCCTGGACAGACTCATCCTGTGTCTGGTGAGGACAGATATACATACAGAGAAATAGACGGTTATTTAGTGTGTAACTTCTCCTGTAAATATGACAATGTGGCATGTTGCTCCTCTCTCCTACCTCCAGGCGATGCGTAGCCATGAGGGCAATGAGGCACAGGTGTGTTACTTCATAATCCAGCTGCTGCTGCTGAAGCCCAACGACTTCAGGAACCGAGTCAACGATTTTGTCAAGGAGAATGCTCCTGAGCACTGGCTGCAGAGTGACTGGCACAACAAGCACATGAGCTACCACAAGGTACACATTTAACACAAACACACAAGTGATGTTTTGTTGTCTTCAGATGTTAAAAAAGTTACACCGCGGACAAATTTAAAAGTTATGTTCTATTTTATCTGTGTTTAGATACATATAGCTGCTAAGAGTAGTGTCAAGCTAATTTTTAAGGGACACACCGCAGGTTTGGAGATAATAAATCTATGTTCTTATGTTTAAAAATTAAATATTTACTTGTCGTTCCCCTACCAGAAATACCCAGAGAAGTTGTACTTTGAGGGTCTTGCAGACCAAGTCAACCCTCCCATGCAGCTCCAGCATCAGTACCTGCCC
This sequence comes from Thunnus albacares, assembly GCF_914725855.1. NCBI lineage: Eukaryota > Metazoa > Chordata > Actinopteri > Scombriformes > Scombridae > Thunnus > Thunnus albacares. Next base: position 17,014,669 of record NC_058121.1, on the reverse strand, counting down.
ATTTACTTCGGCAACGTGTGTCTGCGCTTCCTTCCTGTCTTTGACATCGTCATCCACCGCTTCCTGGAGCTCCTTCCTGTCTCCAAGTCATTGGAAACGCTGCTGGATCATCTGGGAGGGCTGTACAAATTCCATGGTGAGTAATGTCTGAAAATGTAAGGAATACAGACAAGAATACTGCACATGTTTGTAAATTAAGGGTTCATCTCCAGGGATGTGAATGCAGTTTATAAGCCATTGTTTTGTATTTACTGTTGTGTTTGTGTGCAGACCGTCCAGTGACCTACCTCTACAACACCCTTCACTACTACGAGCGACACCTGAGAGACAGAACCAACCTGAAGAGAAAACTGGTGCATGCCATCATGTCTTCGTTGAAGGTAGGCAGAGCGAGATGAAGGAAGAAAGGAAAAAACAAACACCCATTTTTTTATTATTTTTTTTAAACTGGCACCAGTTCGTAGTTTGAAATGGATTTATTTTTCTTTATTGAACAGGACAACCGAACCCCAGGTTGGTGCCTTAGTGAAACATATCTGAAGTTTGGCATGAACCCCAGAGAAGACAACGTGTGGATCCCTGACGACACCTACTACTGCAAGCTGATTGGACGTCTGGTGGACAATATCCTTTTATTTATCTTTCTCTCTTTGTAGATGGATCCATCACTGCTCTCTAACTGACTCTCCTGGTGGCAAATAAAGGATAATGGGCCTTTGGGGTACTTAAACAATATACTGCTGATACTACTAGCCTCCCCCAATGCTTCTTAACTTTAAAGGCCGATGCTAATTACTTTAACTTCTGCAGTAAAGTCAGTCCCGGTTCATTTATTGCAGCCAATGTAGCTCTCACAATAGAGAAGGTGGAATCTGTTCTAGTGGCTCATGGACTGACAACCATACAGAATATAAGCATCTAATCACTTCCTTGTGCCGTGACTTTCACCCTCCTTAACCCTCTCTCACCCATGGCGGGAAAGTCACCTGGCCCGTTCCCCAACTGTGACTGGAGGTTCAACGAGTTCCCCAACCCCGCAGCGCATGCCCTACACGTCACCTGCGTGGAGCTGATGGCTTTGGCCGTGCCGGGAAAAGATGTCGGCAACGCTCTGCTCAATGTGGTGCTAAAGAGGTATGATAGAAAAAACATCTTTTAAAGAGTTTAAAGCTCTGATTTTTTTGAGAAGAATGGCAGTGAAACTATGCTTTTTGTAATGATACAGATTATTTTGAGCACTTTGATTGTGCGCTCTGATGATGTGTGTGGGTTGCAGTCCATTAAAGTATGAATCACTGTTCTCCCTTTACCTTTTAGCCAACCTCTTGTTCCCAGAGAGAATATCACAGCCTGGATGAACGCCATTGGACTTGTCATCACTGCACTGCCTGTAAGAGAAATGCCACACACTCACAAAAGATCATCCCAGTCCTTCATTTTATGATGAATTCACATCTTCTTTGAACATTTGCTCAATATGGCCACCTCCGCTCTCCTCTTCTAGGAACCCTACTGGATCGTTCTCCACGACCGCATCGTGTCTGTGATTGGATCTCCGGCGCTGACGTCAGAGACGGAGTGGGCCGGCTATCCGTTTGCCTTGCTGGACTTCACAGCCTGCCACCAGAGCTACAGCGAAATGAACTGCAGTTATGTGCTAGCGTTAGCACACGCTGTCTGGCATCACTCATCCATCGGACAGCTGTCTCTGATTCCCAAGTGAGGAAGTCTTTCTCATTCTCTGTCTTCTTGCTCTTCTCTCTGTCTTCATGTTTCTCTTTTACTTCTGTTTTTATGTCACTAGTCCACCCACATTTGTTTATGAAACTGTGTGTGTGTGTGTGTGTGTGTGTAGATTTCTGTCAGAAACACTGAAGCCCATCGTCCAGACAGAGTTCCAGTTACTCTACGTGTATCACCTGGTCGGGCCGTTCCTGCAGCGCTTCCAGCAGGAGAGGACACGATGCATGTTGGAGGTAAAGATACAAGTTTGCAATTTCAATAGTTTTGAAAAACTTTTTGTCATTTTGTCTGTGGTTATTAAATACATATTGTATTCCTCTTTGTGTGTATTTCAGATCGGCGTGGCCTTCTACGAGATGCTCCAGGCGGTGGACCAACACTGCCAACATCTTAGCTACATGGACCCAATCTGTGACTTCCTCTACCACATCAAATACATGTACACTGGAGATAGTGTGAAGGAGCAGGTGAGCCTTTCTGTGTGTGTGTGTGTGTGTGTGTGTGTGTGTGTTTTAAATAGAAAATTAATCATCAACTTGAAAGCACATAACCAGTTTTATTACTTTGATAGGTTGTCATTATAGACAACCTGTTTCAAAAGAACAGTAGACAGTCATAAAGGTAAGAGAAGCACACAAAATAAAAAATAAAAAAGAGGGAACTGATTAAAAATACTAAAACTGGAGACCTTCATCATCCAAACATCACGTAAGGTTACATCCGTGAACTCGCTGCTCTTCAGGAGACAGTTTTTATTTCCATTTTCCGTATTTAGTTTGAGTCTGTCACCTTCTGTGCTGCAAGACGACTCACCACCGGTGTCCAGACCTGACAGCAGAGTTAATTAGAGGAGATGAAACTAGCTGCACTTTGTGCTCGAGGCCAAGATGAGTGTACTTTAATGGGAATGTCATTGATTTTTTATGGACAAAGCTGCTATTGGCCTTATAGAACGAGGCTCTAGTTATACGTGTTGTTGTTTTTTGAGTGCTGTGATTCGCAACAATCGAGTATGTAACATAAATGAATATGGTACGTGCTGAACTGGTAATTACACTGTACCTTAATTTGATTTAGTGAGTCAGAGAATCAGTTTAAACCCGAACAACCTCAAACAGAATCATTTTGTTGTTTTTCCTAAACTGTTCCAGTACAATCTCTCTCCCTAACTCAACCCTCATATGATTATTGATATATTATTCTTCCCTATCTTGCCAATCCATCCATCCGTCTACATCTGTGTGTTCATTTTCTCTTCCTCTTTTTCTCTCTAGGTGGAGAAAATCATCATGACTTTGCGTCCAGCCATGAAGCTGCGCCTGCGCTTCATCACGCACACCAGCAAGATAGAGACTTCATCATCAGCTGCCGCTGCTGCCGCCGCCGCCGCCGCTGCCGCCGCTTCCTCCTCCTCCTCCTCCTCCTCCTCCGCCCCCACAGCCTCCTCCTCCACCCCTCAGCCCTCCTCGTCCTCCTCCTCTTCACTCTCGTCCTCCGCCGCCGCTGCCTCGCCCTCCTCCACGCAGCACACACACACACCTATGTAGGCGGTAAACGCAAACAGACGGAGGTGCAATCATGACAGTGGACGGTTCACACACACACACACACAAAACCAGACGTACTTTCAGAAACATTTTTGTGATTAGTTGTTTTCTTGACTTGGATTTTGCTCGAAATATAAATGTTGATTGTACTTTCACAAACTAGAACCCTGGAGGGCCGATTGTGTTCCCTGAGCATGAGTCTTGTTCATAAGTGCATATAAACATCCTTTTTCCCAGAATCTCAACTCACAAAATAATAAATCCAGGCTGATTTTGTTGTCAGAGAATATTAAAATGAATTACTTCGACCTGACACAGAGGTACCAATATATGAAGCGTCTTCAGCAAAAAGTCTAGTGAATTATCAGGTCTGGTATCTATCAGACAGCAGCTCTGTCAGCAGTCAGGTGTCTTAAGGAGAATCCCATAATGTAGCTTATTTCTGTTATTGTCATGACATTTTTATTTTTCTGTTTGTAGTCAATTTTTTATATTGTATATTATTATTATTACTTCATTAAAAAAAAGATTTTGGTATCCCGGGTTCAGCTTTTTTATTGATGGTTCTTCCGTACTAAGCACGAGTAAGCAACAGGAAATTACAGAAAATAAGTCCTAGGATCATGTTTCAAGTTTAATGATTTTGTGTGGTTTCACAGTTTATCCCGGCACATTTTTGTCTTCATTGTTTCCAAATGAAGTTTGTCTTTTCTTGGCCTGTAATGTCTTTATTTTTTTTTTGCCCTGGACTCATGATAACTTTAGCCTGCTGTCGGACTGGGTGTGAACATCACAATGGCTCTGCCCGGCCAGTTAGCTGTCATCTGTCACACTCTGGTGAAACCACTTTTCTTCAGTTGAGTCAGCATGACCCAGACAACCCAGTTTATAATCTACTTTGTCATAAAACAATCTTACATTGTAGCCTGACACCAGTAGGGGGAGTCCAACATTTATGGTTGCCTTCCAGTCAGACGACTCCTCACAGATGTACCTTTTTATTATTGAGTCATAGAGAGAAAGAGACACAGTAGACATCCTGTAAGCCCTATCAGATTGTTTCCCTGTCTCTGCCATGAGGATATCTGAAAAACATCTGAACAGATATCCATTCAATTTGGTAGAAAGCCCAGCTTTGAGCCAAGAACACTTTAGAATTTGGCAGTTGAATCTGAGATTTTTGCCATTTGACAATTGGCAATGAAACTAATGGTGAGAGAAGGACTTTACTCCAAATCCGAGTGGTATATTTGTTGGGTCAGTGAATCAAATAATTAAAGTGGTGCCTTTGGGTCCTTATAGCGAGCTGGAGAATTGAAGCATTGATGATGGTTTGGTGTAATAGTGACTCAGTCAGTATTCAGACTTGCCTAGAAGGCTGTTTTCACATCCGTCTGCTAAAAGTGGAAAGTTTTTCTGTGCTCACCTTAGATCTGAGTTGAAGAGTTGTGTAGCCATGAGCAAGATTTGTGACATAATAACAATTTGGTCCAGGTCCAGTATGCAACTTACCCAAGAGCGATGTGGAAACTTGAAGCCACCAGTGCACAAACACTGAGAATGGACTTTACAGCGAAGTAGGAGACAACTTTTGTCCAACAGTTAAACTTTTGAAATGAAAAATGATATATTCATATTCATAGATTCTGGATTTTTCAGTGAGGGAGGAGTAGTTATCAGCTGATATAGATTGAACATCATACCCCCTGCCTCTTTATGCCTTGCTGTTACACAAGAAACAGTGCACTGTCACGGCCAAATGGAGCAGCAGTGATGTCACAGTGTACTGACCCCCCCCCCGTCCCCTCCTCAGAGTACACTTTTACCTCACTGAAGCAAGGCGAGAAGTTCAACCCCTGGAGGTCGGTAAAAAATATGATTTGTGGCTGATGTTAAGTTGCTCTGTAAGTTCTTCCAACAATCATAAATCATGTTTACAATGTTTTCTCACGTGGAAAGATTAGGTTTGTTTCACAGCATCTCAGAGCCAGGATGACTCATTTTCCGGTTTCGTTCAAGCAAATGTCTTCACGCCTCCTTTCCTTATCACACCTCACCTTGGAAAAATCCTTAGTGAGGCTGAAGTCTAACTCTGCTGAAGGTTGCTCTTATTCTCCTCAACATTTGAATCCTGATGAAATGCTTAACTCACATAGAGGAAGAAAACAATAAGGTTATGACCAGTAATCAATCAGTCCTGTTTTACCCACTCCCAATTACATTACATCTTCATCAGGTCAGCTGTAATTGAATTACATGAACATTATGCAAGCTGTTAACTAATTACATTAGAGACCTGAGCATCTCTTGTGATTTCCATCGTGACGACGGTGCAAATTCAGGTCTTAGTTGTCCTTCCTTGTGTCTTGAGGGGAGAGCACGTTGAGATATATTGATTTTAGTTTTCCAGACATGACACATCATTATTCCTCTTCATTAAAGTTTAATTTATACCAGGTCATCCGTGACTTAATCACATCACAACTAATGTCATGTAGGACTACTTAGGGCGTTTAATTATTCTTTATGTGTGTATGCGTTTGTGTATGTATGAGTCATCACATGACCTCGCAAGGCCTGTGAGATGTAGGTCAGAGTGTGTGCTGTTGGGCCTGTGACTTACCCATTAAACTCTGTGGCCCTAAATTAAATGTGGCAACATGTAGCCCTGTGGATTCACAGGGAGTTTCATATCGCAGCCTGGTTGAGTAAAGCTTTCCTTACATATGTGTGTTGCTGTTTCAGCTCTGCTGGCGTTGCGTGGGAAGCCCCGGTTTAAATTTAGCACGGCGGCATATAGGCTCATGAGCTGTACACGGACCAGTATGCAGCGTCAGTGCGTCATCTTGGATCGATTTCAGATTCACAAATCACTTCTGCTCCGCTCCTATAACTTGAACCTCCTCATTTAGAGTTGTGGTTCAAATTTCAGCAACAGATACATTCTTAATTTAATTGTTATCTGTGTTTTCCACTTTCGATTTTATTTAGAAACAACTAAATACATGTCAGGAACATATACAGTACATAAAAGTCCACACCCATCATCCCAGCTAACCGTCATAAAAAATTTAAAAGCATCAGCTCCGTCTGCTTCAGTGGAGCTGCTCGGTGACTAGCAGGTCAGACTGCAGTTGTACTGAGCAGCTGCCAGGTGATAATATGTGTATCTGTGTATCAGTGTAGTCAGAGCAGAGTTCACAGTGAAACTTCCCTGAATAAATAAAGTGTATTTATTGTTTGTACATTAGATATAGTCTAGTAAGGAAAAATATAGTAATTTGCCATATCACATCAAGCCAAACATGCAGGATTGAAAGTTGTGCAATCAGGATAACATCATACTTGGCATTTATGTATTTTTTAGTTGCACTAGCAGCATGGCAGTGTCACTCCACCACTTTGGTCCAGACTGAAATATCTCAAACACTATTGGATGGATTGTCATGAAATTTTGTGCAGATGTTCATCGTCTCCACACGATTAATCCTAATGTCTTTTTCCTCAAGCACCAATCATGAGGTTGACATTTGTGGTTCAGACTGAAATATCTTAACAATATTGGGTGGATCGGCTGTGAAATTTGCCAAAGGTATTCAAGGCCCCTAGAGGAAAAAATGTATTGTAATTTCCTGACTTTTAATCAAGTAAACATTTCATTTTGATCCAATACTTTGATTTATGGCCATATACCTGCAAAACATATGACATCCCCCTCAGCTGTACTTTGTGTTGCATTCACAGAGGTACAGTTTTAAAAGTGGCAGTTCAAAAGCCTCAGTTACACTTAGTGGTGAAATGTTTCCTTGTAAACAGAGATTGTTTCTTTGCCCTTTTTTGTTTCTCTCTGTCTCTCTCTCTCTCTCTCTCACACACACAAACACAAACACAATAAGCCACGCCGCCTTGTAAACTCAGTGCCGTAGTCACAAACAGTCTTTCCTCCGTCCTTCTTTCACATTCAGTTACTGCTAAATGGGAAGGTCTGAGCTAAACACACATGCACAAACACAGACACAGAGCACTCCATTTCATCATCTGCGGTTGCCATGGTGACCGGGTGCATTTGGGGGGAAGTGAGTGTGTCCCTGGTGTTTGCCTGCTTCTCTGATTTGAAATGTGTGTGTGTGTGTGTGTGTGTGTGAGAAGATCTTTTAACCTTATCATTCTGAATCTTGTCTGACGATCTTATTTCTTTGACAAGGAGCAGAGAGGAGTGATGAAGGGAAGAACAGAGGTGAGAAGTGAAGGGAAGAGGAGCAGAGAGGAGAGTGATAGATTGACAGAAGTGAAAGAAGAAGGTGTTGGGTGTTCCATGTTGGAAATGCACTTAAATCTGAGAAGAAATCAGATTAAGATGCAGGGATTCATCTTCAAATTAAGCACATAAGTATATGTGTTTGTTTATTTGTAGAATGCCGGATGGAGTCTAATGATACCAGAGAGGAAGCAATTACTGACATAATTAACATTAACAACACAGTATCTCACTGTGGAGGACAGACACAGGACAAAAAGAACATCAAGTTGTTCAACAAGTTTCACTAAACTCACATGAAATATGTAACAGTGAATTGTGATTGTTCTGATTTTGTGTGTGAACGGGCCAAATCAATAACCCTGAATTATTACAATTTTAAAAATCGAATTGATTGATTGATCAAGCCATATGATAATAAATGATTAAGTAAAAATTAAATTAAATGCATTAATTAAGTAATTGAAGTAGTTGAATTAAATGATTACATCTAATCAAATTAAATAATTCAAGAAATGTTAATTAGATGACACATAACTATTATATAATTTAAAGTAAGTTACATTTTTTTTAAAATTACATTTTTAAGAATTAAATCAAATTAATTAGATGAAATTATTTGAATACAATACAATAATTGAATTAATTTAATTAAATAAAATTAAATAAATTAACTGAAATGAAATGATCAAATACATTCATTTGAATTAAATCAAGTAATTTAATTTAATCTTATTTAAATGGTTCATGTTACCTGTAAGGCTCCCAAATATTTATGGATTATAAATGAATATAAAAGGGATTTTGATCCTTTTATTCTGGGGAGAATAAAGACTCTTTATCTTACAGCAGTCATGTTACCAGATGCTGATCCTAATATATATAAAACAAAATCAAGCAATGAAGATTTTAAGTAATTGCAGAAAAAAATAGACTTTACCTAATAACAACCTCAGCTTACAGTAGTCTTGTTTGTTACATATTGCACTGAACGGCAAAGGAACACTGTGTAATGTCTTTATAACTCGGTCCAGTCACATGAAAATATTAAATATTCTTTTTCTAACTGGACTATTACAGATTCCATTAGACTATTTTTCACTGTGGAAACACTGAATATGCAAAGCAGCGACAGAAATCTGTCATTTGTGACAAATGCACTTTGCAGCTGTTCGCTAGTTTAAACCGTTTTCTGCTCTGCGGATCACTGATTGCCACCAGCGTGTCTCAAGCTGATTAGAGCTGCTGCTGCTTTCCGAAACGTCAAAATCATTACATAGAGAATACCTTTCTGCAGTTTTCAGTCCCGGGTTGCTGCTGGAAAAACTGTACATTAAATCAAATCTGAAGGAAAACCAGAGAAGGCCTAAACTTGTCTGTCTGTCCATACACTTTACACTGGCAGAATAAATTATTTTTCAGGTAGATCTATAAACAGTAAGTGACATTTTACTTTCTTTAAAGAGGAACTTCACCACTGTGAATATGATGATTTCTTAAAACTAGGTCACCTATATAGTAGAAATGTGCAATTATTTTTTTTTAAATTGATGCCCTATGACAGGATAAAACTGAGAAAAAGGCTGTAGATTCTCCATATCACTCTAAAGGGCAAATCCTACAACAACCAAAATGCATTGCACGCAATCCCATCCAAATCTACCGATGGTGTGTTTGCAGTGAAGACGTTTCCCAGCAGAGCGGCTGGTTAGTAGAGACAAGTTAGCATGAGCAGCATTATATCTCTTTACTGAGGCTTATTTTCATTTACAAAATGTTTTTCCTCGTCAAGTCAAGTTATATCGTACCGGTGTGCAAGAATCATAACGGCACACTGGAGCTAGTTATGCGGATCATTGGAAATTTACCGAGAGCTGCACACAAGCCAGAATGCTGCCAGCGGACAGTCAAATAACCTCAGTCTGCAGTCTCAAATTCAACTCGGTTTGGGAGACAAATGTGGACGGAGGGGTGTAAAACTGCAACCAAATGCTCTTTCTTTTATCGCCATGGACGACAAGGAACTGAGAGCTAATTTTGTTCAAGCTGGATGCAGCTGCATAAGTTACAGATAACACACAGTCGCTGATGTGCTGTTCTGTATTCAGCGTTGGCAAAGTCTGATATAATATTCTGTGAGAAAACAGAGTCAGGTTTACTAAAGTTTTCAGTTCTGTCTCCGTTCTTTCCGCTGATCCTCACCGGTCATCGAGTGATGCTGCAAAACCTCTCTGGCTGCGGCTGTAACACAGCTCCAGTGGTCGCTTTCTAACCCTTTCCACAGCATGATATTTGGCCTCATAACTTACAACAGTAGCGCCACATCTTTGATACAACATAGTAAAGCTTTAAATTCACATTGAAGTCGTCCCACCTGCTCAGCAGCATGTGTGTGTGTGTGGCAAGACGGTAGCAAACAGTGAAATCTTCATCAGTGATGATTAAGGTTCTGTTGCTAGGTGAAGTTCTAGGTTAATACAGCTGCTGCTCAAGGACAAAATGAACATTTTGAACAATGGAAATTGCTCAGAGAAGATTAGACAGAATAAATCAGTGTGACATGAAATATCTACGACACAAAACAAAACAAAATCTGCATCTCCTCTGTGTGGAGAGTCTTACTGTCTTTTAGCCACAAACAAAGCCTGAAGTTACAGTATTTCACAGGCTGAGTGGGGTGTATTTGTCTTTTCAGAAGAGTTTTTGGGTCTGTTGGAGCCTCAGTGCAGCTGGTGTGTGTGTGTAGCAGCCTGGACTCTGGTAAACATTTCTTTGTGCGTGCCCTCTGCTCATTTGCGGCTTTGGAAGTTTCTTCTACAGTGTCAACAGTTAGATAGGAGCTGATATTTGCTACAGTAATACTTAGTATGTCTGTGTGCTGCGTGGGTGGGAATGTTTGGGTACATTTGCAATTGTGTGTGTCTCACTAATAAGGACAAAATATTTGAGCAGCTTTTATGGATCTAGAAGATTTGCTGACTTCAGGGACTTTTTTTTCCCTGATTGAGGCACTCCATTTGCATAAAAACAGGATCAAACAACATCAAAAATATTTCCTCAGAAATCAGTTTTGTGTTTCGTGAGGGACTGACAACAATGTGTGTTTTTAATTTGTGGTGTTTCTGCTTCTCATTCACACCCACAGACATGCCCGGTCAATAACAACACACACAATGTGTGGTGACATTTCCCTGCAGTGTAAATTGCAGCGGATATTAACACAGAGTCAACATAAATCTCTATTTGAGGCTGGAAAGACAGATAAGAGGCTGTCAGATACATCTTTGACAGACAATGAGAAGTGAAAATGAACCATCAATAAATCCTCAGCTTCCTCTTTGTTTGTCACCATTTTCCTTTAATGACAAACACACACAAGCAAAATCAAACTTTTTCACCAATTTATTATAAACCTGATATTTTCTGCCCTCCAGACAATGCCATGAAAATGACTAAATAAGATATCGCTGACAGTGTAAATATAATCCTTTTAATTATTCTTTCAGTGTTATCGTGTTTTCGTGATGCAGCCACAGGGAACGTTTCAAAACTCAACCTTGTCGGTGGATTCAGTGCTTGTAGGAAACTCCGACACTCAAGAGCTGTCCGCTGACCTGCGGCTTTTTTTTCGACGCAAGAAACTGCCAGATTCACATCACGTGATTCTCCTCACAGCGTTTGCTTGTAGTGTGTTTCATTCAGTAGGTTTGATTTTCTGACGTCACAGGTCTTGAATGAATCTAGATAGACACTAAAATCTGCCTACTGGCACCTCTAAAGCTCACTAATTAACTTGTTTAATCTGTACACGCAAAAAAGGAAAAACAAGTTTAGCAGGGAGTTATAAAACTTACGAATAATGTCTTCATCCGCTATATACATGCATTGTTTCCTGCTGTATTGTACATGGCAATTTGAATCTCGTGCAGGAAAGGCGACGTAGCCGGTAACAAAGATAAACTACTGTATATAATTTAATTACAGAATGCAAACATCTTGAATTGCTATTACTGAAAAAAAAAAGCAGGGTCAATTCATTGTTGACTTTTGGTCTTTTTCATGGGATTTGTTGATATAAGCAAAATATAGAATATCACTGGACATATCCTGAAGTTGGGGAAGCTAATTAGGCTGTGGCTCAGGATCGGCAGTTCGATCCCCAGCTCTTCCTAACCATGTGTCAAAGTGTCCCTGAGCAAGACACCGAACCCCAAGTTGCTCCTGATGGTCAGGACAGCACCTTGCATGGCAGCTTTGCCACCATTTGTATGTGAGCGGGTGAATAAGAGGCAAAAATTGTAAATCGCTTTGTCCATTAAGGTAGAAAGTCTCTATTTAAGTGCAGTCCATCCATCATGTCAAACAGAGAAAATGTGTGTCTGTCCATCTGGCTGCATAAAAGAATCGACTGTATGTAACTGCTTTAAAGTGCTTTAAAGTGACATAAGTCAGTGTGTGCAAAACCCTTTTTTATTCATCCACAGGAAACAAACAACCATCACTGACATTTCTTGGCACACATAAAAACAATTCAACCAAAGTTGACTTCCTTCACACACTCAGTCAGAACCTCCTCCTCCAGTGTTTAACAGTGAGAGCATCTTCACGTCCTCCGTAACAGTTTAGAACAACAGCTCAGACAAAAAGACAAACTCCTGACCCCTCTGTCACCTCGCTCACTCCTTTATTTACTCCTCTACCAGACTACAATGTAGCCTGCTGCCCACTCACACAACATAGTTCAAAAACAGCCTTTTACTGTCTGGAAATTCAACTCATTAAAAATGAAGGCTGCCCGTCAATACTCACATTTGTACTTTGGCCCACTGGTGAGCCTTTTTCACACTTAATTTGTTGTGTGTTTATTTATAAAGGACTGCTGATGTGTATTGTGTGTTAGTGTTGGTCCACTGAGTCTGTGAAGAAAAATGAGCTGATTACCAGGCTGCGCGAAGAGCAGACGGCACCAACTGTGTCTGTGTCATCACTAAAGCTGATTGAATCTCCAGGTTGCTTCCACAGAGGAAACATCATTGATGTCTGCTCAGCTCAGAATCGGGATCATTTATCTACATTTACACGCTGCTTTACTTTAATAGTCTTTTTAATTTCTCTCCAGTGTTTTACTCTTTTTGTTTCTCTCATGATACAGTTCACATTTCTATAACTACCACTCTTTTCATGTCGCACTCTCCGCACTCAAGCGTGATTTTGCACACCATGAATTGGTGCTTGTGTTTTAAACCCACCTGACAGCAGGTGTTTATCTCAGCAAATTAACAGAAAATGGTGCTTGAGGTAATTTGGAAAGTGGTATTTCAGTTTGTCAAGCACATTGTTTATTATACTGTGTAGTGTGTGAGGTGACAGTTTATCACAGCAGCAGGCAGCAAATTGTTGTAAATTTGTAGAATTGTAAAATGTAGTGAAATGTGAGTGAATAGGAGGGACGTGTCTACGCACAGAAGTATTCGGGAAAGTTAATGTCAAACCTTTAAAGAAATATACATGTAAAAAAATGTGTAAGCAGCATTTTTATGTTGAGGAAGTTGCACTTAATTGTTACTAATTGGGATAGTTTGATTATAACGATGCATCCTGTAAGACGATCACATGTTCTATATGTTAAGTCTAAGACTAAGACTTCAGTTTCTTAATACATTGTTTATTTGACAGATTTTCTCACTTTGCACTCCATTAGTTTTTCTTTGTGTTTACTTCAGTGTTCAAATGTGATTTTAAATTATCATTCCTGAAGAGAGAAACAGTGATAGCTTGGATAAACTGTTTTAAATGTTGTATATAAAAAAAAATTCCAATGTCACTCTGGCTGTAATTATTCAGCTCAGTAGCTAAACAAATGCAAGTCATGTGCACTCCTACAAGCGTTAAAAGAAGGCCGTAATTTCTGCTTTCCTTGCTGTATGACAGAGAGCGAGCATCGTTTTTCCTAATAGATTCTGTGTATCTGTATGTGGATGAGCGGAGGGAGGCGGGGGGTTTAGCTTGTTCATATTCTAGTCATGCTTGAGTCACCTTGCAGCACAGGCTCTTCACCGCAAATAATTGCTCCCTCTACCTCCCCCTCCCTCTGCATGCCCTTCAATTTCTTAAAATTATTATTGTGATAATTGCCAGCTCTCAGCCCACGGCCTCGGTGAGATGGTCTCTATTTTCAAATTCTATTATTATTAAGATGCATGTGTGTGCGGATTTGGCACTTACTGTATGCTGCTGTCGATTGAAATAGGAGGAAAAAGTGAGATCCGTGAGGTGATGAGTATAGTGAGCTGGCCAGAAATAACAAACACACACACACACACACACCCAGATATGTGTACTCGGTAAGGCAGATGGTGGCATGAACTGAGATGGAAATAGAAAGAGAAAAGAGGGTAAAAAAAGGGAAAAAAAGAAGAAGAGGATATTTGTTCTTCAGAGCAAAAGCAGAGAACAACCCTTTGGGCTTCAGAGAGTTCACAAACACACACACGCACATGCACACACGTACACACACACACACACAGAGCACACACCAGGAGCACAGGGCTGTATGTGGACACTGGCCAAGTTTAGCTGCTTTTTTGTTTTGTTTTGTTGTTTTATTCTAAAAATCTCCCCAAAGCTCAATAACAATCACAATAGTGGGTCATCTCAGTGGCTACATACAAAAATACCAATAAAACAGAAAGAAAACCAGAAATACTAACTAAAATCATACTACTAACTATAAAAACTATAAAACTTAGTATGACTAGTATGCATTATATGCAAATGTCTGAATGTCAGATTGTGTGAAAATTAAAGGGATCCACCAAAACTGTGGATCCTACATTTCCCATAATGCAGCTCTGTATTGGGGCATGTTTGTACTGCAACACAGGCTTTCTGTTAAAAACGTGAAGTCTCAAGCTAAAAAACATCATCAGGCTTATTTTCCATGGATGTATTACAGGAACTGGATACCGGACTCAAAGATGGCGCCTGTTCACTTGAGTGAAAATTCATTGTAAGCCCAAAAAGTTTTCTAGCTTCTGTGTTTTGCGGCCCACTGGATATGGGCAGTAGTGTTTCTCCCGCTGGCCTCGCCCCTTAGTTCCTGCTCGGCCCACAGACTTTACACTGGGATGACGTATCCAGCTCTCTTAACACATCCATATTATTATCTCAGACTTTAGAAATGTCCTTCCAGAGCCACAGAAGACATTATACAACTGTTCTCACAGGCTGAGAATTACTCCTCATATTGTAGTAAACAACAAACTGACCTGCATGTGCAAAATCGGTTAAATGCCCCCTTTTTTGTGCTTGGACTTCCTCATTTTTCCTGCTTGACTGAACCTAACTGGCTTATTGATCCCAGACTCAGCTTGTTGACATGATAGATATATTGGAGGGGAATGATGATACACAACCGTGGGAAAGAGGTGTAAAGGAGAACTTGTCTGCTGTTCGTACTGTGCAGAAAACAAGAAGATGGTATGTTGTTCAAGCTTAAATTGACAGTGAAGGACTTGAAATATTCCCCCAAGTACTTAAGTATATACTCAGACAGTTTTTGCTCTCAAGAAGAAGATATCATCCTCCTGTCACAGGTCCTATAAATATTCAGCACTAGCATTATGGATGATTTCCGTTCATGATGAGACACAGCAGGTATGAGAGACTGACAACTTGCATGAGACGAGCTAATTAGAGTTGGGATAGCAGCTCCCTACATCCATTAGTCTCATATTAATTAAATTAGTATACTGGTGTACATTTCCAGATTAGGGGAACCAATTCAGTATCTACGGTAGTAAACAGTTTTGTGGCCTCAGGCTCAATCAGCCCACTAAATTAAATGAAAGTTATTGAGATATACAATTCTTGATGTTCAAATGAAGACATTTTCCAAGTGGAGAGTGCTCCTGCCACATGAAATCTGTTGTAATTTTGCTGCCAATTCCTCCGTATGACGTTAATTCAGCAGATAAAGGTGTGACTCAGGGACAGCTGAAGATTAAACTCCAAGAGGACGAGTGTAAAATGAGTCAATCATGTTGGACAGGTGATTACAAATGTGCCCTTCACCCATCCATCCACCCATCAGCCCTGTCTCTTCTTGGCAAGCTGTTAATGCTCGGCGAGTAGTTATGAATCACGTTGAATCTGCACCATCACAGCACTATATCACACTGTACAGATCAGCTGATGACTAATCACAGTATCAGCTATGCGGCGTTACTCAGTGCAGTTCAACAGATTCTCACATTAGGAGGGAAGCTGTGAAACAACAGAGCTGGCAGGGTCTCACACCCTGGTGACCTCGTTTCACGAGAGCTCAAACTGACTTCATATATTTAAAGGTAATGTTGATGTTGGAAAGCTAAAATACCAAAAAAAAAAAAACAGCAGAGCATCAGTTCAGTCTCTCTGCTGCCATTGAGACAGATGTGAGGCTTCCTTCACTGCGTCTGCTTTAAACCTCCTGAATGTCAGCAGAGGGAAGAGGAAGGTCATTATCGTTTGTCAAATGTCTCATTATTATGCTGAATTGAAATCATTTCTGCATTAACTCACTGTCCACCCATTTGCCTCCTGCTGTTCGTTAGGAGTCATGACTTTGCTTACAGATGCTTTTAGTCTTTTCTGGCTGATACAGTACGGACTCCACGTGCCGGCAAGAATGATAAGGTGTAATGCAACAGCGACAATCATGCACAGTCTGTCCTGAGACGAGGTCTAATCAGGTAAAGTGAATCATCTGTTTATGAAGGGGCCTTTGTACATTCAGACCTCTGCTCTGATTGAAGTTGAGCAGAATTACTGTGTGTCAACAAAGTCCATATACAATAAAAATTAATAGTGTGTGGGGTAATAGAAGAGTAAAAATTATGTCACCCAAGCAGTCTGTGACTGTGTGGGTGGACCACACAGTCTTTAAGAGGCCTAATCAGGCACGTGTGTGGGAAGGGCTTCATAGCTTTGCAAAGGTTAACAAAAGAGCACCAAAGGTTCAACTCTTAAAGACTCCAGCTGGCATTTTTTATATAGTTTCTATGTTGCAAGTGCCATAAAAAGCCCCAAAAACCAACAAGGTATTAATTCGTCTCTCGGTACTTTTTCAACTTGCTGGTCAAGCCTGTTCATTCCTACTGAAGATGTAATTCTTTAAAAACACATCACAAATGTATTTTAATGTTGAAAAAAGGGATGAATATTTCTCTTTAACAGCTGCACACTGTCGTTTTTAGCAAACAGGTGTAAATAGTGCGTTTGTTGGGGGACTATTTCAGCCACAGATTTGGTGCAACGGTGAGTATTTATGGCAGTAGGAAGGTGTGTGTGGGATTGACTCAAATAAACTACAACACCCATGTTCATAGTAATAAAGCAACATGTCACCCAGTGCAACGCTATGGTTACTGATATGTTTATCATAGTTTATTGACAATGATGGTGTGGCATAGTGGAGTTAAGAGGATTTTACCACAGGCAATACTTGTTAGTAGGATCAATTCATTGCTGTTTTTTGTCTTTTCATGGGATTTTTGCATCTAAATAAGAAAAAATATATAATATTATCAGACTTTTAAAAAAATTTAACATCTATTGATTTTTTTTAGAAGCAGTGGGTTTTAAATTCTTGATGAACATGTTGAAATGTATAATTTGAACTGCTATTATTCACACTGCCAGCATTCAAATACTGTACAATGAAGTTAAGGCTTATAAAACAGTTCTTTTTTAAATAACGCCTGATGAATTTAAAGTCTTGCCTTTCCCCCCACAAAATGGATATGACATTTTAGAAAGAAACTTTTCCATAATAATTGGTGTTTGGCATTTAGGTTTCACGTTTAGAGAAACATAATAACAAATAATAATGCAGTCCTGTTGGACACTGTTCAATAACATTTCTTCATGAGCCTTATAATATTGAGTTGAAGATCTTTTGCAATGTATAGCAACCTTAAAATAATGTCCTTCTTGATATAAACATAGATATACTACACATAAACACACACAATCTGCACATACATGTACACTCGCACTGGAATCAGGAGACAGAGAAGGATATTGGTTTTGAATCTCATATCCTGGTTTTATTGTTCAAACATGGCAGAACAAGATATACAACACGGTACAAACAACGCAGCCACACGTTCCGACATACATACGGACCAATGGAAAGACAAACAGAAAAGACACACACACACACACGCACACACAGCTCCTAGTCGTCATGATTGATAGAGACAAGAATTTCTCTGGGGAACCACTGATCAAACATCCCACAGACACACTGTGTGAACTCACACTCACACACACATACACATACACACACTCTCTCACAGACAGATGAACACACTAACCATACAGGCCAACAGGACAACTTGTGTATTAAAGGGGATTTTAAGGAGATTAAGGATCCGGTGACAGTAAAAGATCAAAACGAAAATGTTCAAAGTCCACCTTAAAACAGAATTCACCTTTGTTATTGACATTTCAATGAGCCCACAGTGGCAGCACTTAAGTGGGTTTCACAAGGATGAGAGCACATCTGTTCGCACTAGAGGGAAACAAACCTCATGAGGCTGAAAATCTGAGTCTCTGTGTCTCTGTTCATGTACACAGAAACTCATTTAACTTATATCACAAATAACATAAATTCTGTTTTATGGTGGATGTTTTTTTTTTTCTACATTTAACTCAAGAATCCAACTCTTTAGCCGCAGGATAACATTTAAGAGACTTTGGCAAAATCTCACAGGACAATGAGCCATCATCACTCAAATCAGCCACGTTGGCTAAAAAAATGTCACCTATGCATTGTCACCATGAGCACTTACAGGAAAACAAAAATCACATCAAACTGTTTCTTAGTGACTGAAGGCCACTTTGTACAGAGGTGATTGGATTTTAACAGCTTGTATATATTTAACCTGCTCTCTGAAAATCGAAACAAAAAGACAAATAAAAACAGAAATTCAGAATTTTGTGCTTTTTTTTTCACCTTCAAATGCAGAATGAGTGTTCTTACTCTTACTTCAAATTAATGTTTACTTTTTTTTCACATAAAATTCATTTCTCGAACAGGGAAGCCATTCTGCTGCAACAGCAAAGCAAATAAATAGTTTTTAAAAAAAAAGAAAAAAAAAAAGGATAAAATAACATTTAATTTCAGCGTAAACCAATCACCTTCATCAGTTGTATCATCATCTTGCTGTCAGTTGAAAACCTCATCTTCAGGAAGTCACTTTTTTTTTTTTAACAAATCCAGACAATCTCCCTTAATTTCACAATGATGCCCGTGTGTTTAGTGAATGGCTTGAATAGATGTATGAGCTGTGGGGTCAAACCCAGTGCACAAAAGGCCAATTTCATTTTCAAGTTTGACAAAAAAAAAAAAAAAAAGAGGAAGAAGAAGAAAAAAAAAAAGATGGAAGACACTGAAATTAAGAGCCGGAGGGTTTTCAGCCGACAGCAGCGATTGTCTTAAGTTAACCTCCCCGACATCAGCATCACCATCCGAATGACAGCGTCCGCCGTCGGCTTGGCTTTAACTGCTCTTACATGTACAGTACAACTAGTCAGCATAAATACTCCCAATAAACACTGAGGCTGTTGCAGACTTTAAGACGACTGTACAGAAAACCCACAGAATTAATGAATGGATCATCTGTGCGGTCTGCTGCTGCTGCTGCTTTAAATTCAATTCACAGAAGAAAAGTGACATTATGTGGAAAACTTAATAATTATTAAAGTACATTTATGCATGATCAGACAGGAAGCTTAGTGATTAATTTAATGCCTGTGTCTTACAGCAAAAACAGCCAGTCATGAAAAAATCTGTTTTCAATGAGACGTTAATGGAGTTTTCGGCATTAATGGAGTAAAACTGCGTTCTTGGCAGCTCATAGTGTATTGTAGCAGTGTTATTATACTTTTAGTATCCCCAATTTAGTGTCTGACATCTCTTGTAAAGTTAGTGTTATTAGTGGAGATAAAGTCATGTGATAAAGGGAAACCAAACTTATGCACAGTCAGTATGTGCAGGGTGTCTCCCAGTGAGTGTTTGTGGACCCAAACAAAAAGCTGGTATCACTTAGTATCTATTTCAAAAAAATTAATTCAGAGCTTATAATTGAATTTATCTTAATTTGATGATTGTCTCAGTGCTGCCTCTATAGGACACACTTGGTTAATACAACAGTAATATACGATACTTAAAGCGTGGCTGGGGCCAGATCACTTTCTATAAATGTAGAAAACAGGCAGAACTGCAGTTTGGCATGCAGACAGACATCTTATGAAAAAAGTTAAATAAAATCCTGGAAGTTACCTGAAGTGGATGAACTGAAAGTGCTTTGAACCCAAACTCGCTGCAAATAACAACCGGTAGAACGAAAATTCACACAGACCGAGTCCAACACACTGTAGTTCATACTGAAGTCTGAAGAATCCAACCAGTCACGACTCAGACTCGGGCATTTAAACCAGCTCTTTTCATCTGATGAGTAATCTTTTGTGGATGATGACAGCGCTGGTTTGCCCAAATAAAACATATGCTCAAAGAGAAGTACGAATTTTCTTCACCTGAAACAACTAAGTCAAGGAGAAAGGACATTTTTCTTTTTTTTGTTTTTTTACCTCGAGGATAAACCAAACAGTAAATCAAATTCTCTACAAAACATTATATATCAGTTACTCTAAAAGGGCAGTTTGTAAGTGACAGGTCACAGTGAACCCTATGTGTGTCTCTAGAGGAGTGCTTCACATATGTTTTCTGGGTTTGACGTGCAAACACAGACCCACAGCTGAGTGAGGACCGAGGGACGTGTCCTGGGATCCTCGAATACCAGAGTTTGTGGGTTAACTAGCAGGCTTAGCTAGCTGGCCTTATTTGGGATGGTCGCCTAGCGTTGATCTCAAGCTACATTTTTTTTTATTTAACTAGCACTGTGTCAAGCTAGGTTAGGTGGGCAGATAGCTAGCATGACTGGCTAGCTAGTCAGCATACTGGGCTGACTGGTTGGCTGGTTCAGGCTTTGAGCCCAGGGCTTACTGACTCTTCTCATGGTTTAGCCAGGCCTGGCTGATGTTTTCTGGGCGGCTGGTTTGTCAGTCTTCAGTGCCTCAGTCCGATGATGTCACTTCCTGTTGTCTGTGGTGGAATTAGCTGTAGTGTCTGTATTTGTTGCTTCAGTGTTTCCGGGGGGCTGCATTGCTGTGGCGTTAGGCCCGCCCCCATTTTGAAGTGTTTCCTGTTTGTATTGTTGCAAGGCGCGATTGACAGCGTCTTCGACCAATCGCTTGCTGACCCTCAGTAGCTCTGCCTCATCGGGCTCAGACCGGCGACGCCCACCTGAGTAGAAGAAGCACAAAAGCAAATATTGTATACATTATCATATTCAACACATCGATACATCTGTACATCATCACTCACGAATACAACACACCGAAAACTCTGTGAAAATTTCTTATTATATTTTCATTATAAAGAACTACACAGTCTTCTTGAATCCCTCTAGTTAGTTTATGTAACAAAACAAAACAAAAACCTTCCAAAAACAACCAGAGACCCAAGAGATCAGATCTAGCACGATTAGTAGCCTAGACGTTCTCAATATCTCTTCTTTAAACTTGCATTAATTCACTTTTTGGCCACTTGGGGGCAACGCAACAAGTTGTAAACACAACACTGACATTATAAAATGTTTTAGCAAACAGTAACTTATTTATACATTCAGCAAACACTGAGAAACGTTAGCATTCATTTGGAGTCGTGTTTCCGACCACATGATGAATACATGCCCAATATCAAATCTCCTTTTAGCTTTGTTTTGGTCATCACCGACTCCCGAGGGAAATATCTGACTCTTTTGCTGTTAAATGCGCCACAATGTTCACCAGCTAGTCAGTAACTTTGTCTTCTGTTTGATGTTGGTCAGTGTACAGTCAGTTTATCTGAGCTTTTTGCTGAAAAACAGCTGCCTGCTGCGGCAGTCAAGTTATGGGCCATAAAGCCAAAAAAAACAAGCTAAACTGCAGGAAACAGCGGGATTGTTGACAATTCTGTGCTTGTTATTACAAGTGACCTCTTTCACATTACACATGACCATTTGACCCATTGTTCACAGGGAAAACGATTAGCTGCTTTAGCAGCTTTAAAGTAAATGAAGTAATATGAGCCTAGAATAACACTCTGAGATATTATCTACATTTAATATCATACCTAATTAATCATTTGAGTACATTTATTCATTTGGGGCTTTTAGTGACATCTTCTTTAGTGACACAGTCTTTTAAAATGAGCTGGAAATTTGTTCTTTTAGGAGCTTTAAATCAAAGTACAGCTTTGTTGTGTTACAGTGAATTGATGCCCTTTTCACTTCCTTTCAAGAGCTTAGACGATACATATGAGTACAATTTTCAGTCTGTCTTCAAAGGAACAATAATCCATTTCCAACAATATACATACATTTTGAAGTCAAACCCTATTATCCAACCGATGATTTCTCACTGTGTTCGTGCGCAGCCTGGGTGGTTGTGCTCTGCTGTATGCGACGGGGATGACACATTCAAATTCTTAACTATAGTGACCTTTAACGACATAAAGACCAGTGTGGATTTGACTGCAGCTCTAAGCCTCTTCCTGTGGTGTTTGGGTGTCTTTTTTTATATGATAGCAGGGCTGATTTCATTCTTATTCCAGTACATTCAAGATGAAAACAGAAAATAATGATTAATCTGACATTGATAAATGCAGATATTCATTCACTGATCACAGACTCTAGCAACAATAGATTAGATGTGATGGCAATAGACAAGATGTGACAGTTATCTAGTTGATAATAACAGATGAGGTAGACAACATCTCTCAACTCCTCTATATATGAATTTTGAATTCAATCTACCTCCTGGAGGGAGACACACAAAGCTCTTTTACTTTTGCTACAGACAAAATGGCAGTGGCATAGACGGGGAGTCACACAGACATAAAGCCAGTTAGAAAAAAAAAAAAAAAAGTAGGGCAGAAAGTCAATAATTCATGTAGAAAGACAGTTAGATGTGCAGGCAGTAAGATAGACAGCCCACACTGAGCCATTCAGAGAGAGGGAGAGAGAGTAATATAGAATCACTCAACCGTCCAGTCTGTCTGACACACACAAGATTACTGCAGCGGTTGGAAAAAAAAACACTGTAGCCACCTCGACATTTCATTACCATGGCCGAGCACAAAATCCCTCATCTTCCATACCGCAAACATCCTGCTGAGCTCATAGGTTTGTTTACATCTGAAAGTAACGTGGCGCTCTATTATTCATTATACAGGGAGGCAGCAGATACAGTAGGAGTGAGACAGAGAGGGAGGATGATAAAGGTTTTGCTGTGGTCAGAATCAAACCCTGTGTCACTTCCTGTTTTTCCATTTTATTTTGTGGTTTTGTTTATCAGTTTTTTTGGGTTTTTTTTTTTTTTTACATATTAACTTTTTTCCTTAAAAAAACAGTGAAAAATACATTTTCTAATTTCTAATACTGTGTCCCTGTGTTATTTGTTCAGTTACCTCTTGTTACAAGATCCATTTTAACAAAAAAATCTGAGTATTTTTAGATTTTCTTCTCATTCTGTTACATGTTATAGTATTTTTGATGACTCGTATTGAAAATCGGGGGCGTATACATAAATTATTACAATTAAATGTGATTTGGGGCGACTAGCTAACCCCGCCGCTCATATCAACCTGCACTTGCCCGTTAGCTCATGAGTCATAGTTATTCACTTCTCCTTCGTCCTCCTCCTCTTGATATATGCAGATTGAGGGAGGTGTGGGTGGACGCAGGAGAAGAACTCTTTAAGTCCCCTTCCACTTAAAAAAAGTATGTGCGACATACAGTATGTCATCAGTACGGCTACAATCTGTGTCGACTTGATTCCCCTTTCATCGTCTAGGCGTTCTGCTGGGTTGACAGTCCCTGTCACGAGTATGTATCACCGCAACGTTTCACCACCGCTACCAGATTGTTCTGTTGACAACAGGCATTATGTATTCATGTTATTCATGCCAAATATCCAGCCTGCTCACAGCATGCCACACAGAAACCAGGATTGGTCACACCGGGCTGCATATGTATACTCTTCATTCATCCAATCGCGGTCACCATGTGCTCACATCAGCATCACTTTATCTTTTGCTAAACTGATTTAAACCCAGCGTGTTGTACTGTTGTAGTACATCTAACTCACGGTTTATTGAGTTGTGTTTTCTGAGAAGCCCTGCTGCTGTTATACCGAGATGCTATTTGATTATCTGCGGCCTGCCTGTCAGTCTGAGTGACTCTCACCTTTGACCGCTGTTTGATAAGATATTTTTACCCTCAGGACTGCGGCTGACTCAATTTATTCTATTTCTCGGTAAACTGTAGACACTAGTATGTGGAGTCCGTGTTTATGTTGGCGATTTTAGAGTAACTGGAACTGGCAGTAATGATCAGATCATGTTCAGAGCTCATTTTTTTCCACCAGTCCTCACCTCTACAATTACACAAATGGACCCAGCACATGTGAGACATCGTGGTCATGCTGACTTTGCAGCTTGTTATTAATAATTGAGTCCAGTTCGGTGTGACTGCCAGCTGATTACAACTGTTGGTCTCACAGAACTATATTATAATTTTGATATTACTTTATCTGCTTTTTTGACAATTTGAATGATCAATAGAAGAAAAATGTGAAGCAAACATCAAATAACAGTCTCAATGTGCCATCTCTTGGGATGCTGCCACAATGTGTATCCTACAAAATTTGGCTCACATGCAAAATCAAGTAATACCAGGTCCAGAATCACTGATATTGATACTGATACTTTTTTACTATTAAGAGTGTCTAATGTAGCATCATGTAGAGAAGAGCAGTTTGTGCGCTGCTGGCATCATTTTGGAGGTTAATGTATTCTGAACACATTTTTCATTACTGCTGAGTGATTTGCCAAACATTACTTTGACTTTTGACTTCATTATTTTTTACTATTCTCTCTTAACTACTTAATCGTGTTCAAGTTCCTACGCAGGAAAGTTTCAGTGGTGTATAACTGTATCTTTATTGTTTGTATTCTCTGAACTCACGAGATCATAGCTGCATGCAGGCACACAACAGCAGCAGCAGCAGAGAAGGAAGAAGAGTGCAGCGTCATGTGCCTACAACGTGATCTAACATGAGACGGAAGACATTTTTTTTAATATCAATCCTTGATATTAAAAGCAAGACTTTAGGAAGTGTTGATACTTTAGGTATTGTAAAAGAAATCTGCAGCTTTACATGGTTTTATACTCAGCTGTATGTATGCTGAACTCATCACAAGTCCAGCAGTCACTAAAGGGTTCGACGCTGTTTGTATGATTTAGTACTTTATTAACACATAACTCATTGGAGGAAGTTTTTACAGCACAAAGAGAAGAATGTCCCTAATAAACAAATATTACTGGTGCTGCATTCAAAATGTTTCGGGTTGCAGACCCAGGCTCCTGGATTTAGTTTCTTATAAAACTAAAAATGATAATGTGACACTATTGATTTCTCCAAGTAAATTCTTGTATTTGTGCCACATCAGAGGTCAGAGAACAGGCTCAGCTACAGAAGAGCGCCCTTAAAGCCTGCTTTGCTCGAGGAAAAATACGGCACTGGGGGGGGGGGGGGGGGGGTGCTCGCTCACATGAGACCATAAAGGCAAGACTGCACGGTGGATGGACAGTCGACTTAATCACTTCCTGCCCTAATGCCCTAAACCAGAGACCTTTCCATTTTGGTTAACTAGATTTAAACAGATGAGGGATGAAAACAGCCTCAGTTGAGAGGAAATACGGGTAGATACCGTTTTATCAGTTAGGACTCCGATTGTTGTATCGCATCAGTTGTAATGGAATCAAAGCAATAAAATAATGATAATGACTTACATAATGCTCGAGGTGAGTAACACCTCAGATAAGGTCTCGAAGAAGAAGGCGTTCAGATTATGTAATCTTTCAATACAATCAATGGTAGTTCAGAAGTTGTAGGAAGTAATTACATCATTGATCAGCATGGATTTGATTGTTCTGAGCGATTACATCAGATTTCATGCAATTTCAGCGTGTAATCAGGAATAGATTGGGTTTTAAATTAAACTTCCCGAGTCTCATTGTCAACACGTGATACGAGGAGGACACATACTTGGTTTACGTTTGGCACGGAGTGGAGTCAAATCTGCAACACAAGCACAAACAGCAAATATTAAATAAAGACACACAAACATATAAAAAAAAAAAAAGTGGGATTTATAATGTCCCGTGGATTTCATACTCTCACGTAGCAGCGCAGTCATAAAAGCCTCTTTGTCTGTTAACACAAGGGAGATACTTTTGGCGAAAAGCAGCAGTGATTTTAAAGATTAGGTCTGGACCCCTTGGCTACAGGACTAAAATGGATGCAGGAAAATTATGAGGAAATTTTGTTATCCGGAGCGGCTGACTGTCATACTGCCAAAAGCTGCGAGACACTTCGGTGTAAAAATAGGGTGCAGGTGTGCACTTTTTTGGGGGGTTATGAGCAAGGCAAGGAAGCCCAACACCAGAGCATAATTTATTACACAAGACTGCATATTGTAAAAATGCTTTTAATAAAAAATGAGTGCGGTAGAAAAGCAAACAATTTTCTGAGAGCGTTTCAGACGAGGCAGCACTTAAGAAAATGAATTCGCTGGATGACTGTAACGTGGGAAGATTAGTGACAAGAGTTCCCGCTTTCGTGGACATTTACCCAGCAAATATTAGCTTGAAAACTGCAAAAAAATGGACTTCTGCTTGCTTGTCAAAGGTCTGTTTTATGTTGTTATCTTTTAAAGAGGTGTGTGTGTGAGAAATAGTTTGTCTATTAGTCTATTCAATCCTGACCTGACAAAATAAAGGTCTTTATGGTGGCTATAAAGCTGCCCTATGTACCCACATACACACACACATACATACACTTTAAGAGAGTCACTGATAAGCCTTTCACATGGTGGATAGGAAGATTCCACAACAACGAGGCTGACAGACACAAGAATATCTGTCTCACACACACACACACACACACGTCCAACAGTATCTCACACACACTTTCTCACACAGTGTACTGACAAATTCTTGCAGCTTACTGTGCATCCTTCCACCTCTACTCCCTTAATCTTTCTGCCTCCTCCCTGTCATACTCCCTCCATCTTTCTGTCTTTCCAAACATCTCTCTCTCTTTATCTCAACCTTTTTTCCCACTCCACCTTTTTTTTTTTTTTGCTGGCTGTTGTTGTCATGGTGACGGGATGAGAACCAGACAGGCACTTCAACTTTTAACAACACGGGAGGTTGTACTGACTTCCATCTTTTTTTGGCAGGCTTCACTCGCTCTTGTCTTTAAGTGGCCTCTTCTCGCACATCTGTTTGACTTGTTTCATCTCCCTCAACCTTTTAGTCTCTCTCCCTCTCTCTCTATGAATCTGTTATGTTTTCTGCTTTGCCTCGCTGCGTGTCTCTCTTTCATGATTAACTGCCCTAATTTGTTGACTGTGTTTTTGGCTTGAGTTATCCAAGAACCTACAACATTAAAATTTGATGAATGACAAAAAGAAATGAGCTGAATTTCTTTCTAAGTATGCATCTCATTTAACTCCCGTCTCTGCCTCCTTAATTCATATACAGCCAAACTAACCCTCTCAGCTGATATAGTACAAGCCAAGCCAAGTAGTTAATTCTAGTTAAACCAATAGTGGAAATGAGCTTAGTCAAGGATATGCTGCTTGTGTCTGACAGCAATAGCATGCCAGGTTTTCTTTGCTCTGTTTGTGCCTCCGTCTTCATCAAGACCCTCCAGACATTTAGCCACACTAGCGGTGTGGCTGTTGGAATGACAACTAGAGCTGCCACTAGCGTTTATTTTCCTTACCGATTAATCTTCGGATTTCTCAATTTATCTATTAGTTTCGGTCTATAAAACATCAGAAACTATTAAAGAAAAGTCACAAAAATGAATCACATTTCTATCAGTGTCAGCTGTACTTTCTGTTAATTAGCAAAGGTTAGCAGGCTAACATGCAAAACTAAGACTAATACCTGCTAAACATCACCATGTTAGCATTGTCACTGTGAGTTATGTGATGTTTGCATTTAGCATGTGCCTCTCTTGGTCTTGTTATTTTCTCCTTCCCCTTCTCTAACACCCTTTCTTCCTCTGTCTTGAATCGGTCCTGTTTTATAGTCACTCGGAGGGCATAACGGTTGTTGGTGCGCAGATGCTGTGTTCATGACTGTGACTGAATACTGTCAGCGAGCTGTGAGTCTGTAAAACATCAAGTGACAACTACTGTGCGTCTGCTTTAGTTTTATTTCATTCCCGGCGTCGCTGCTCCGCTCCGCTCGGTTTGGCTCGGCTGTCTTCTCCTGACCGCTGCTCTGCTCTGATTTATTCTGTGCTGTGTGAGAAACCTTTTAACACTATTACTTCAAACTCCCTTACACACTTATTTAACTTGTTCTTAAGCAATTCCTGCCTCCAGATAACTAATGTTGTCCACTTCCTGGTTGGATCAGATCTGACATTCTGCTGAAGTCTGCCAAAATGTTTCAGCCAGCCTCTTATAATACTTGCTCTCTGATGGGTATGTGACCCATACACAAGCATCCATCAATGTGCAGTATCAAAAGGACTCATAATAATCCCTTAAGAATCTAAATCAAATTTACTGGATATAGCCGGCCAACTGATTATGCTTAGATACAGCCTAATAATCTGTTGCAATGACTAATTTCCTTTTACTCCAAATGAACTGATTTCCTGGAAGCTCTATCAGGGGTTTAGGCAGAAAATTAATGCAGCCATCTCTGGTAAGAGGATAAAGCATAAGAAAAAGCAAAAGGCAGATGAAGAGGAGAAGAAGCGGGGGGGGGGGGGGGGGGGGGGGATTAAAAGGAGGAGGAAGACTACAGTACAGTACAGTACGTGATGTGAGGAAGAGAGGGGCGAGCACATTTATTTGCGCAACATGCAGACCACCGTAACGGAGGTTCGGGGGGGAAAAACGGGAAAAAAAAAAGGGAGAGGGTGCATCTGAGGACAGAGAGGGAGGCTCAAAAAAAGAAGCATAAGACGAAGAAAGTGGGGGTATGTAGGGGCTGCGGAACTGCGGGGTAGGTGGGGGTATAGAGCCCTGATGGTGGGGCGGTTTCCTGAGGAAATACCAGAGACTCTCAGACACGAGATACTGACTGCAGTCTAGCTCGACACGTTTATATTCACACTGTATTAGGATAGCTTATAGGAACCAACCTCATGGAGAAAAGGAAAACCAACGTGTATATAATTTACATGGATGAATGCCTTTTGGACTTATTAAAGTAGACAAATGAGCTTATGTAATGTTTAGATGCAACCGCAAACACGCTGCCTAATTACATGCTGAATAACATCAGGACACCATAAAGTCAATGGAGTTTAATCCAGTTAATCAAACATTAGACTAGAGGTGGAGAGTAAAAATCAATAAACTTAAGCTGTGATCCTCAGAATGGAGGATGTCTGACAGACCTGCACAGCTAACTGTCCTCCTCAAACTGCCTTTGAGAAAGGCATTAGACCCATAACTGAATGAATTTAATGTGTGCGAAACAAACAATATCAAGAGCTAAAATTCCGCAGCTCACTTTCCGACAAAAGGTCCTAAAACGTGTCCTGCATTTTTTAAATTCCACAAAGATGAAAATAATTCTATTTTTTGACAGGATGTTGGAGCCTCTTTGCCACCGGTGCACTGATCAACAATTTCCCTGCCAAATTCCTCCATAGAGACAGTGAAGGGCATAAAACCCATCAAAGCACACTTGTGCCTTTGAAGTGATATGATGAGGATGATGAAGACGGGGAGGGGGGGGATGACAAACATCAAACACCCACCATGTTGGGAAAAAAGATAAAACATTTGTCCAGAAAAAGAGTGCAGACGAGAACAATTTTTTTTTTTTACATTGTAGGACAAATATTATTGCAACTTTTTTCTTTGTATTTTAACACTTAGCTTAGCGGTCTGAGAGCAGACACGGACATTAAAGCGGTGGAGTGGGACAGGTGTGTCGTCTGTGATCGTCTCTTGACCGTAGATCAAATGAAAAGCCCGGCCTTTCTAGTGTGAATGAACACGCTGTAAAAACATACTACCCTTTGATGTGACATATTTTTTGCTCCTCTAGCCTGGTGTCACAACACAAAGGGATCACAGCCTACAGTAGTCTGTTAGCTAACTCGCAATAACTTAACAAGCCGTGACTTGGCTGTATCAGCTTGGCACAGCCCCACTGCGACTAACTGTGATGGAGTGTTGTTTTCATCTCTTAATCACTTCAGGAAATCAAAGCAAATCAAAATGCCTCTCCCTCTTAGCTTCACCCCTGTGTCCGCTCCTCGTATTTGACATCTAACTGAGAGGCGTTTATCACTTAAATACATTCATTTTACCCACTGCGGCTTTAGTATACGCTGGATACCTTTAGAACCAGCACTGGCTTTGTCTAGCTCACACAGTGTCCAGCCAGGTTTTCAGAATATGTTTGAAGAGCAACAGAGACTCTCAACCCAACACACCTTGGCACAATCAAACACTGGGAACACAAAGCATTTAAGAAGTGAACATCTTGTATTGATTGTATCTTTAAAAAAAAAGCAGACGCTGAACAGTTTCAATTTGTTTTCGCAGAACAAACCTTAAGTCCCTTTATTCCCCCCTGGATAAGCTTCAGGGGCCATGTGTGTTGTAATTTAAGCTCAGCTGTGCCTCCCTCCTTTGTGTCAGGACCTGATTTGGGGTTGAAGCGGTCAGTCAGTGTTCAGGGGGGGGGCAGCTTTTATCAACTCGCCGACCCAGCTTGCAGAGCTGTCATCGGCTGTCAGACTCACACTTACAGACTCAAACGCAAGGCAGGGATTTTAGAGCGTGAACAAAACAAAAAAAAAGGGAATATTTCAATGTTTTTGCATTTCTTAACACTGAAATAGCATGGAAATGCAATCAGGAAGAGTTGACACACAGATGCAGCAGAATGAAAGAAGGAAACTTGGCAGAGAGAGCTGAATGGGAGAAAGAAAAAAAAAAGGATGAATTAAGCAGCCCTGAACGCATCTCTTCCCCTCTCTCTCTGCTCCCTCCTCGTCTCTTCACCAGCGTTCTCTCTCTCTCTCTCTCTCCCATGGTGCATCACTCTCTCCCTTTTGTCTGTGTTTTTTTGTGAATCTCTCACAAATACCACAGTTGTGCAAACCTTGACAGCTAAAAGGAAAACAGTCATCCTGTCTGATTAAGGTCATTTCTGCTCTTTTGTTACTCTATCAATGCAGGTGAACAGCTGCAACTGGAGGCAGAGCTGCCTCCAATCACTTGTTCCTGAGGAAGCCGTGTCACTCTGCGAGGGGTGAAGCTGCTTCTACGTAACTGTTGTCGGACGAGGAGAATTAATGAAGATGGAACAGTGTAAATAAAGGTTAAGTCATTACTATACCAGTGGTTGTATATTCATTTAAAGATCCCAAAGAGCAACAACATGACACGCTGAGTGAAATGTTTTAAATTTGTTCCGTCGACTGTGAACCTACTGAGTGAGGAAATATGAGGAGTGCTTAACAAGCAGAGAGAGAGAGAGAGGTGGAAATAAACAATTAAGACCTCTTAAAGAGCAGCAGTGAGGCAGTGAAAAGACAGCTGCTCATTACAGCACAATTTAGTCACTTTATGTAGCTTTATGACGAAACTGAATGATTATAATGTTACATTTGTCCCATACTAGGAAATCTTAAAAACTGCTCTACATATTTCAATGAAATATGGTGCAAAGGAGGGAAAAAAGGAGGAAGAGCTGGTTAGTTTTTGATGCAGATCGCACCTCCGTGTGGCCATTTAAAAAGCACTTTTCACACCTCAACTGTGAAAGCGATGGAGCTAAAACAACTGAATTATCTGATTAGTCAATGAACCATCAGTCAGCCACAATTTTGATAACTGATTAATGGTTACTGTAGTTAAATCAAGCAAACAGTGTATTTATTCTGGTTCCAGCTTTTCAAATATAAAGATTTGTTGCATGGTTCTTTATTATCTATGATTTAATTGGGTTTTTGGACTGTTAGACTGTTAGAAGATGTCTCCTTGGTCCCTCTGAACTTATAGATTGAAAAATCTAAAAATAATCAACAGGTTAAACTATACTGAAAAGGCCAGGCCACAATGACTTTACACTACAGATATGCCAACACTATTTTCCACCAATCCTGCAGCTGCTATCCAATCAACAGTTAACTCAACTTGACATAAACTGTGATAATTCCTGCCCACATTGTGCAATCGCTACCAAATTTAAAATGACATATCGACATATATCCGAGTGATCCCACAAAGTTTTACGGCATTTTGCCAAACAGGCGATGCAACAGCAGCTTGAAAAATGTGAACGGCTGTAAGTCAGGGGGTCAAGTTGCACTCACTTAAAATTGAATGAATTGCACAATTCATCTTTGCATAACACCACCAGAACATTCCCAGGGTTTAGGTATTTTACGGCAAATCGGAAACTCAGATGCAGATTTAAAAGATTTTCAATTTGGCAAATGTAGTGGATTATGCAGCCTTAACGGAGGTATCAGTTGCAAACGGCTGGAGGAAATAACGATCATATGATAAGATAATAAGATGCCCTCGAGAAAGCAGCAGCTTTTCTTGAGCTGGACAATAAACACTGTGATTGCTGGTATGAAAATCTTTACTCAAATACCAGTTAATGCTTTTGATACGAAGAAATTCGCTCAACTGTGTGCGTTCGTGTTTGTGTATATCTCTTGTGAGAGGTGTGTGAGTGTATGTTTTTCACCTGCAGCGACTGCTACCACCACTGTGTGACACCATGTCGTATCGGTCACGGTTGAATTCACACACAGACACACTGCTCGCACGCGTACACAAACACACACACACACACACACACACACGTACGCGCTCGGGTCTTGCTGCGCTCACGAGGGCGACTGTCATGAGGGTGACATCACGGGGTAGCATCTGACCTACACACACACACACGCACACACACACACTCTCCCTGTTTGTCCGCCTCCCTCTGTTTGCCTTTGTCTTTGTCTCCATATCACCGTTTCTCTTTAAAGCCCATTCCCCCCCTCGTTAGTCTTCATTCGCTGCATCACTCTTTCCCCCCTTCTCCCTCCATCTCTCTCCACTCAGAAGTAGGGCACGGTGGCTCGACTGTGATGCGATGCAGCTGCAAGCGGTGAGAGAGAGAAAGAGACAGAGAGAGAGAGAGGGACACATAGGGGAAAACACAGGAGGGAGGAAGAGAAGCAGGAAGATAGTGCACACAGTGATGTGTGTGCAGGCGGTTTAATATCTCTGTTTTAACACACACACACACACACATGCACCCACGCCCACTGCACAGGCCACAAATTCATCAGATCATTTTATTACTTAGTAACACTGTTTAATCATTAATCTAACCAACTTAGTTTAAGAATCTACAATAAATTACATCAAAATCAGTTTCTTGTGCTAGAATGAAAACTGGAACAAACAAGTAAATAATCTAATTTACTCCTCCCCACAAAACACAACAGGGAGAAGTCTGAATTCTGCCTCTATTGATTGAAGACTTCCTTTCACTGCAGCTAATCCATATCACACTCTAAATAAAACCGTTTGAGCTCAGTTAAAGACAACAGACGTCATGTACAGGATCAACCTGCCAACCTGATACAGTTACAATGTTTAAAAAAATGTTATATTGTCCCCAAAAAACATGTCTGTGGTGAAGAGATTGTGTTTATCTTTGTAATAATAGAGTAGCAAATAATAACACAGTTGTGCAATTAGTTGTACTCCAGTGTGTGCGAGTGTAGCATCAAAACTGAGCTGTACATTCACCCAAAAATCTAAATGAACCCGCAACAGCTGCTACAGAACAATGAGAGACAAATAGCTGCTTAAAGCTGTAATCAAACCACAAGCTGCATTGGTAATTATCTGCCAGAGATCTTTTAATTTTATATGAACTGAAGCATAGCAGCCAGTTTCCACTCCATATCGTTGTCATCTTGTGGAAAATTTGGGGGCCTTCGGTCTTTAATTGATCTGTTTCAATGTTCCTTTCACTGACCGCTGATGTTGTGTAACAACACGTGTTAGATAACATCAGTTGCTCGAAAAACTCTCATCCAGAAAAAAAAAGTTGTTGTGGTTGTGGTCGAGGTATCGGGCTAATCTGTGCCACATGGTCATGGCCCTTGTGGAGCCATTCTAGCGTTGTGGCTCAAAGGATGACGATGTTGGTCTGTCAGTAAGTCTTTGGTCCGGACTTAAGTATTCAAACAATTATAAGGTGGATTGCCATGAAATTTTGCACAGAGATTCATAGTCCCCAGAGGATGAATCCTATTGACTTTGGTGATCCTCGGACTTTTCCTCAAGTGGCATCGGCAGGTTTGTTTTAAAGTAACATTCTTTGACAACTATTGGCTGGATTGCCAATGAATTTGGGACAAACATTCATGGTGCCCAGAGGATGAATCCCAAAGACTTTAGTGATCCCCTGACAATAGTTTGGTTGATGACTAAACATTTACAAAACTACTGACACTCCCCTCAGCCTCAGGTGTACTTTTTTTTAGTGCTAATTAACAAATGTTAGCATGCTAACATGTTAACTAAGATAGTGAACATGGTAAACATCACACCTGATAAACATCAACATGCTGATGTTAGCATTTAGCACAAAGAACTGTTTTGCTGAAGTACAGCCTCACATTACCCTTCTTTAACTTTCAGGCTGTTCAATTTAAATGCTGAGGCAACACAGCGAGAACTAATGACAGACGCTTCAGGTGGTTCTCCAAACATACTCGAAATGAAGAAATTACTACTTTATCAAACTGTTAATCATAATGTATGGTGTCGTGAGATATCAATCAAACATAATTAATACAAGTTGAGAACATAACTTTAAGTTTAGTACTCAGAATCGGACGTTATGCATCACCTCAAAGATGATCAGTTAAGCAATGAGAGCTGAATTACACAGCTGGAATTCAGCTGACCTCGACTGATACTCTACAAATGTAACCACATATACAATAATGAGCTGCACACAAAGACAACTCACTGATCACACTGTCACACACATACAAACACTTATCGTCCATCTAGTGCGACACACAGTCACGGATGTAGTTGTGCACACACACTGACAGAAGGCACACACACACACACACGTATAATCGAACACTGCATGCATACAGATCCTCCCGACAGACAGCACCACTGAGTACATCAATCCGATTCGCTTCTCCAACAACACACACCCACGCATGGAGACACTTACTGATTTTCTCCTCGGCTTGGGAGAAAGGAAAGCAGCACAGCTGACCCATGGCGCCTCCTTCCCTCTCCTCCTGTTCCCCCTCTTCCCTGTTGTTCCCCCCTTTTTTTCCTCTCTGCCCCTTGTTCTAAGACAGACAGATGGAGCGAGAGAGTCCTGCTTCTGTCTCTCCCACTCTTTCTCTTGTCTCCCCGTTTGTGTCACTCTTTCTCCTCCCTAGAAGGACAGGCGGATCGGCGAGGATGGAGGCAATAAAAAAAAATAAAACCCTCCCTTTCCCTGCATGCAGCCCGAAGAAGCCGGGGTAAGGCGGCAGACGATGAAAAAAAATGAACGAGTGGCTCCTTGCTCTCGCTCTACTTTGCACTGACAGGGAGGAGGGGTGTGTGCGTGTGTGTATCAGGGAGAGAGAGAGAGAGAAAGCAAGAGAGAGAGAGGAAACGGGAGAGCTGGTGTGTGTGTGTGTGTAGGAGACAAAAAGGCAAAAAGAGTGTAGTTTTTAATAAAAATACAAATTAGTGTGTGAAGTGGGGAAAGCAGAGGAGGGGTATGTGTGTGCATAAGATACAAAGCGTGTGTGTTTATATGAGTGTGACTGAAAGGGGACAGAGGAGGAGGAGGAGGAGGAGGAGGAGGAGGAGGGGTGTATTGTGCGAGCAAGCTTGATTAAGTGTGTATTTACGAAAGAGACAGACCGAGTACGCTCAAGAGTGTGGAAAGTGTGTGGAAGAGGAAAAGGGAGCGGTGTATACAAGGAGACCGCAGACACTAGTGTGTGTGTGTGTGTGTGTGTGTATGTGAGTGTGTGTGTGTGTTTGTGTGGAGGGGGAGGGGGGCTGCAAGCTCCACCTCCCCTCGTCACTGTAGCTTGAATAATGGTTGTTGAATAGCCGGGAGCTGCTGCCTGCTACTGCATGTATCTGTGTTATTTATGAGACATGTGATGGTATTTTGTGGGGGGTAAAATATTCCCGAGAGAAAAGAAAAAAATTGATTAAATTCATTTGTACAAATAGGTCAAACACAGGGTTGAGCAAAGATTATGGTAGAGGCGATGGTCAGGTGTGAAGATGAACATCTCAGGATGAGGAATTATGGAGACATAAGGAGATTATGAGAAGTTTAACATTTATATTCAATGTATTTCACATTATCTTCAATGTTACAGTCATTCAAGAAAATGCAGCAGATATAATGGATAATAGAAACTGACTAATACTCTCCTAACTATGTGACTGTAGTTTTTGATTGTTTGTAGCTTGGAAATAAAAGTAATTATGCCTAAAAATGTATGTTGTATAAGTTATTTATAATGACGAAATGATTATTTGATTACTTTTATTATTCAAACTGAAAATAACTTAATAAATTTAACTTTGAAAATCATTTAAATCACTTAGCAAACCAAAATGCCAAACAAGGTAAGGTTTTTATATCCTAATAAACTACGGTGCATATATATCTTTTCAATTTTAACTTTTTGACAGACAAAACATACAACTGAAGACATCACACATTTTTGTTCATTTTACAGACTAAATGGTTAATCGTTAATGAAAATAATTAGCAGTTAGAACGCAAATAATTGTAAGTGTATTCAGAGAATTATTCATTTGATAGTTTCTATTATCTGTTGATAGCTCATCCTTTGCTAAATGTAGTCTTGCCTTTGATAGAGGAATTCCCAAGTGGAACAGCAGGATCAGAGTCAGGGCTGATACCTGGCAGATATCAAAAATTGTAATAGACGCTAGAACTTCAAACAGGTGCTGGACCAAAGAAACAATGCACAAAAAGAAACGTCTAGTGGATGTCTATTAAACTGAATCGAAGGGAGCTACAGTGTGCAGACTTTCATCTTTCTATCTATCTGGCAGATATCATTCATTTGTTGATCTTTATTTGGTCGGGCTACATCACCTGACCAACAGGCCTCATGACACTTTCGTAAAACACTGGAACAGCAAAGTGTTATGAGTGAGTAAACATCTACATAAGCCCATAAGTGACCACATTGGTTTCCTGGTTGGGTTTTCTCAGTTTCATCATTGTTTTTATGTATTACCATGCCTCAATTGATGCAGTGTTGGTAGTATCACCTGAATACTGTATTTGCATAATGAGTAGCTGACCAGACTTTCTTGCTCTCTCAGCTCAGCATCAGCACTACACTCAGATGTAATGACCCCAAACAAGCGCTCACAGTCGGAGTTCAGTATCGTCTGGCTGCACGATTTGCAAAAGATGGTTGTAAACTGTATTCTGACAAAAGAAAAGGCAAAACTAGAAATAAAGCCTCGCAATTATACGCCTCCGCCAACCTGTCAAGTTGCAGTTTACACCCATGTCTGTCCAGACTCATAATATTTGTAGTGAAGACTTTGAAGGAATTTAATAAAGGTATTAAGTGTATTTTCCTCGTATGTGTTCACATGTTTGGCCAATAAAGATGATTTTGATCGAACACAAAGTTGCAGCCATGACAGTAGACAATGATTCAGATATGGATGTTGCTGCAAAGCTACAAATGAGGCTACAAATTCTAAAACGTGGAAGCTTCACACACATCTTCAACCCGGCAGCACAGAAGATCAATACAATCACCAGAGTT
Source organism: Thunnus albacares (assembly GCF_914725855.1). Taxonomy (NCBI): domain Eukaryota; kingdom Metazoa; phylum Chordata; class Actinopteri; order Scombriformes; family Scombridae; genus Thunnus; species Thunnus albacares. The sequence continues at coordinate 16,977,097 of NC_058121.1, read as the reverse complement.
TCAAGGTGGGAACCCAAGATAAGTGTCACCGATTCAGTATCCGACCAAATGTGAAATATGGTCACAATCTCCCCTTCTGTCCTCCTGTTCCTGAGTTATGATGCTGGATAATGGCCAGAAAAATGTTTTTGCAGAACATTACGATGTCACAGTGAAGTTGACCTTTGACTTTTTGGTTTCCGGCCATCCGGAGGCATAAAAAAGTTTTGCTTTTTCCATCTCCTGCTGTTGCATTGATTCTACAATTGGCGAAACTGAGTCACAGTATGACAACAGAAAGCTAAAACAGACCATTAGATTACTAAAAAAGCAACAAAAGCAGTGTAGCTGAGTTTTACAGGACAGAAAAGAGAAAGGAGCAGAATTTTTCTTGGAAACGTACTTGAGTAAGAGTGAAAAGGATGCTGCATTAAAACTACACTTAGAAGTACCAATTATTCTAAAAAGTTACTTAAGCACATCCCTCAACCTGTGCTCTGCAACTGCCAGCAACCTTGTTAGCATTTCCCGAGGGCAAGCTGGTCACCACAAGGTCAAGACTGGTCTAATACATCGTCGACTTTGTTAAACGTACAAGCACTATTCGTCATTCGAATGAATTATCAAGCGCATTTTGTAAAGGAAATCACATTTGGCCATATTCAAGGCATAAAAAAGCTGTGTTTGTACATTTAAAAAGATAATCTGGAGCTGCTCAGTGGCCACTGAAGCAGTTGAGGTTAAGCACCTTGCTAATGAGGGAGGGGCAAGCGCTGCTTCTTCACTTTCCCCACCCATATCATCCTGTCAGTCAGGGAAATTGAACGGGTGACCCTCCGGTTACAAGCTCACTTCTCTAACCTTTAGGCCACCACTGCATGGGTGAACGTGTAGCGCTGCATGAAATGATGAGGATGCAGGTAAGAAGGTGATTAGAGGCACTGCTTTTCAACCAGAGGGCCTTGGTTCAAGCCCTCTCCCCGGTCCTCTTCAGCAGCTCTGCTGATGAGCCCTTGAGTAAAACAATGAGTCTCTACCAGTACCAAGGATGCTTTTTTGGTAGCTGCATGTGTACAACCCTACAGAGAGGAGGCCTAATTAAAAACACATCTCTCTACTCTACTCTGCAGGATTAATGAAGGATTATAAACAAGGGGTAAGGGGATGTGCGCGTGGATAGCAGGGGAAATGTAAAAGCAAACACACACACACACACACACAACTAAACCACATACATTGTGCTGCATTATGCACTAAGCTCAGCTGCATGAGTACACAGTGGTGTGATTGTTGTCCTGTCTCAAACAGCAGCATTCAGCTCACAGCTGCCACTTCACACACAAAACGCTTTGCTCGTTCACACATACACACGGACATGCAGCTGTGATGACTGCTATCGGAGGGGCTTAAGTGTTGTTATTGATGAGGCCCAATTACTATTGAGTATCAGTTATGCTGTATAAAACCTGTACGTGCACGTGAACACACATGTCATCTTTGCATGCACACAGACATAATCTAAGTGATTTGTTCATTTTAATGGTAAACAGAAAGCAGGTTATCATCATCATTCAAACGCAAAAATCAAGGCCAGGCTTTAATAAACATACTGTAATTTCTGGATACTACAATTCTCCTGTACATACTGCTTTTCTACTGGTTCAACTATAAAACATCTGTTATTTTATGGACTATTTAACATGGAATAAATTTATATTATATGCTGTAACATGCAAGTTGTGAGCACCTCTCAAGGCCACATTAAATACACTTTCATTCAAGCACCATAATACAAAGAAAGAGAGAGAGAGAGAGAGAGAGAGAGAAAGAAAGAGAGAGCTACAGAAAACACTAACAGTGTTGACTCTGTTCAGCTGAAGGTCAACTCATGGTGCCTCAGTTCTTAGTCACAAGACAGGTTATGCACACAAAGGAAAAAAGATGACTGCATGGTGCAGATAACAGGAGCTACAGTCTCCTTTAGAGATATGGCTGACTCTTTATCACAATACTCTCATGAATAATTAACTATGGATATACTAACATACACATAATGCACACACTATTATGCAAAAGCACAACAAGCACATGCATGAGTTATGTTAAACTTATGACCTGTATTTCAGTTTCAGCTCCACATCTACACGAATGAAACCAGGGATTATATCTGTCCATCATCACTATACACAATGAAAGTCATTTTAATTGCTAGTATAACAAATCACTCCCAATCAAACCACTGCACATAGGTGTTCATTGTTTTGGTGGCCTTGCTATCAACTCCTCGAAATGTCGTTAACAACTGCTCAATGCTCCCCTGTTCTTCTTTTATTTTCTTTTTCTCAGTCAGAAAAAGGACTCACTTCTGTGCGGTTGACAATTGTTTGTCACAGAGATGTAAATTTTCCATATAGATCTTCTCTGGCTGTCGCCTGAAAAGGGAATAAGCCTGCCATTTGGCTGGATTTTCACCGTACAAATTCAAGCACACTTAATCCAAGTGGCAAAGAAAAACATTATTTATATGCATGACACATTTCGGGCAGGATTCACTGCAAAGCTAACTCGGCTAAGATTTGTGGTCCACAGTGAGGTGGCTCCATTGTTGGGAGTTTTGTGGAGCTCAGCAACAGGTGTGTTTGTAAAATAGCGACTAGGAATGACACTTGTATTATAAGTGTTGTTGCTGCAGCTTTGTGTGGACATGTGTGGTTTAAAAAGCTTGTCGTCTCACACACACAATGTGAACACTATAAGCTTCATGCTATTCATTGGTTTATTGTATAAAATCAATTTTTTGAATGTAAAACTGCATTGTCACATGTGTTCATGCTCCGTCATTGTTCACTCACACTCCGGATGAACAAACTGACATTTAGTTACTTTCTGGGTGGGACGTGACTGCACTGTGTTATTTTTATGTGCTCATCCGGGCAGTTCAAGTTGTTAAAGCTTCTCTGGTTCAGTTTGTAACTGCAGTTTCAGTTCAGTGCTGTGGATTTCTAATACTTAGACATTAGAGATTGTTTGCATTATTTACATAGCCTTCTTAATTGTGTTATTTAATAACTTAACTGTGGCATTTGCATCAGAAAAGAGTAAATTATGGTCACTTTTGAGTTGTAACTTCTACTTTGCACATAACATAACATAAAGACTTACAATTTACACAAATAGATCATGTTTCCTCATACCATTGGTTGCTATTCAAGGTTTAATTTTTCATTTGTTAACAACAAAAGTAACTCAACATTTCCTGGCTAATTATTTTCTCTTAAAATGTTTGACAGAGCAGATCTAAATAAATGTTCCAAATGTTTAGAGCAAAGTCAGACAGAGAAACAGATGGAAACAGATGGATTTTTTTGAGGGAGGGGGGGTTGGTGGTAGTGGTGGTTTGGGTTGATTCTCATCACATCTGACACAGAAAACCAGAGGGACAATTCTCCCTTTCTAAACCCCCGTCCAATCTTCCTCTGTCTGTTGTTGTACTCTACTATTATTCCCTCTCTCTTTCTTTCCATCTATAGCCGTCTGACTCCTTCATTGCTTGACCTTTGTCGGCCTCCTTTGGCCTCCTTTTAATATCAGATTTCAAATCTCTCTTCTGTTTAATGTCACCTTCATTCAGACTCTCGATTTTCTCTCGTGGTCTGTCTGGCCACCCTTACTGCTCTCCTCATCATTGCTATCTCCTCTATTTAATTCTATTGCTTCTGTTAGTCTGTTCTCCTTTCCTTTGTCCCTCTCTGTTATTCCTTTCTCTCTCTCTCCATACTCATTCATCATTCTTGTTTAATCTCACTCGCTCCTTGCTTTATCCTCTTCGATCTCTCCCTCACTTATCCTTCCATCCTCGTATCTGCTCAGTCACTGTTGCTTTAGTTTTCCTTTCCCTCTCACTCTCGTCTCTGGCCCATCCTTCTGTCCTTTCTTTTCTCATCTGCTTAATCTCGCTCCAGCCCCTGTTCTATCCTCTTAACATTCACTACTGCAAGCACTAAGTTCTCAGGTGCTTATTCTTTGCTGCGCTCATTGCAGATTTAGATACGAGCATGAGATTACATACTAGCTCAGTGCTACATCTATACAACAAGTTATTATGCTTCACTGTGCTTGTGTCACTAAAGCCCCAGCAGGGTCTTCTTGCTACATCTTCAGGACCCTACAGATGGTCCAAAAAATCCTTCACACTGCCTCAATCAAGTAGTTTCATAAAGAGTATAATTCCAGGATCAGACTACAAAATAATTTCGTCTTTTGAAAAATACAGGTTAAGACTTGTCGTCTTTCTTGACCTGTGCCAGGTATGTAAGTAATCACGAGGGAGGTGCCACCATTTGCATCAACATCATTCTTCTTTCGCTTCACCATGTTTTACAGTTGGGCAGAGACGATCATTCTGCGCTCTCATTTGTCACAGAGCACGTTGTAGAAGTTGTCAGAGCGGGCAAGAGAAGGCAAACGAATTGTGTCTTCCAATATGACACACTGCTTCAGATAAAATGAACAACTGTCATGCTCATTTTTGTTCTCAATGACCCACATCTGTCAGGTCATTATGCTTATATCATGTAGTCTGATTCTGGCACAATGTGAAACAACTTGCTCGAGGCGGTCAAAGTCTCAAAAACTCAAATGTAAGGGAGCTTTAGACAGCAAAACACCCGACAACAGGCCCACCAATGCTACTGTAGAGAGTTCTTATTGTTGCAACTCACATTTAAATCGAGGGTTTTAATTTTTTTTCTAAGAATAGCTGCCCTTCCTGTTGGATTACCATTAATATTTCCATCAAAGAGCACTTTATTCATTTGTGTAATTATGCTCTGAAATGCCTTTCAGGCTATGAAATTACTTCAACCTCAAGTGTGTTAAAATGCCATGCTAATATGACCAAACAAACTTTGGCAATGCTTCTGCGGTGAGATGCATATATGCAACGCTGCAACAAAGGCCTTATTCAGATACTTGCCGTCTTTGTAATGAATCAGAAATTTAGATGATTAGAGGGAAGAGGCAGAGAGAGTGAAAGGGAGAGGGAGGGAGCGGCAGATGCTGGAGGGATTTCAGAGTCTATTCAATACAATTAATTATTAGGAACAAAAGCCAGTAGTGATGTGCCAATCTTTTCATGATGACGCTTTAAAACAATACCAGATAGAGCCTTCAAAATACTTGAGGCTCACTGATTTTGGTTTTTATTGTTTTCATGCTCCTTTGGATCCAAATGTTGTTGTGTTTCCTGCTGCAAGAAGACACAGATCAGCACTGTTAGCAATAATAGAGTTCCTCATGTAACGATGACAGCTCAGAAAATACCTCTGGTTATGTACCGTGAAGAGATGAATGGGAAGAAAATGCAAATGGTTGCTGAGTCTCAAAAAAAAATTGTGTTTGTGCTGCAAATGGTGTTTTTAAAACAATTTCTCCCCCTGGATTTTTGTATAATTGATTTTTTAAATCCAATTTTCCCCTGTAATGAAAGAAATGTCTGTCATATTCAGCATAAAAGGCAAACCAGTTATTTTTTTTCAGTATTTTTAGTAAAAAATAGAGTAGATTTATCTTTGGATGTTCTTTTTTGTACTACTGTAGGTGTATAAAAACACTCCAAACAACAAACCATGTTCATAGTTCAAATAAGAAAACAGGATGCTTTCAAAATGCTGTTTCACTGTTGAAACTGACAGCATTTTCCACGCTCTAGTGTACTGTATATATATATTTTGAGCAAATCTCCAACAAAACTTGATAGTGTCTGCCACTTTTTTTACACAGTATTTCCCATTCAAGCATCAATAATCCTTCAATGTGTTGCAGTTTCCTGTTTCAATATGTCTCCAGAGAGAAATTAGCCCACTTAGATGCAAATTAGCGAATCGCGTCATCTGGCACTATTGGCTGGCGACTGGATAACGAGCACTGCCAAAGACTCAATATATGGGAAAAAGTAGAGCAGCACAGTCTGTACGAAAGTGAGCAACCTTATCTCAATAAAATGCCAACAGGTCATGGAGCAACGAACCGTCTTCATCTGTCCATGTGTGCACACCGTTTGAGCGCATTTGTGTTGGCGTATGTTTATGTCTGTGAGTTGCTGTATTCAAGTATTTATGCCTGCATGTGATTCTGTATGTGTATCTGTGGGTTTGACTGTGTTCTACTGTAAATACCAACAGGGCATGACAGGAGCTTTACCTATCAGTCTACTGAGAGAGTATTATCACCACTTTACAGGTCGACTGGAAATGTCACACTGACAATTTGTTTGTGTGTGTGAGAGCACAAACAGTTAAGGATGTGTTTCTAAAGCCTTGACATTTTGGAACTTCACTCTAAACTCTTTTGGTCTGTCGACACTTGCTGCAAACTCGCTCTTCACTGGAAAACAACATTTAAGGCTAACTGAAAGGGGTCCAGTATAAATTTCATCCTTCAAAATTTTCCCAACAAGAACCTTCTGAGGTGAGGTGACGAGTGACGAGGAGACTTGTCACCACAGCATGGACCCATTATCTATCTCTCACACACACTTCTATTATTATCTCCATTTCCAACAGAGCAGTCTGTGGAGAGAGAATGAGATGAGACTTGAGTGTGTTTACCAGCGACCTACTTTTGCCATCAGTCCAAAGGGAAGTGGACAGGCCATCATAATATTGTTGCCTTTCGTCTTTAGTATTTAGCCCAGAGGACAGAAAAAAAGAAAGATTTTAAAGCAGGGCAGAGAATGACGTGATAAAATAATCCTAATTTATGAGCTCGAACAATTTGTCGGTGAAATGTTTGAGCTTCACCGTGCAGAATGAGGGTACTGTACGTGTTGCGTTTGGGAAATTGTGATGATATTTTTTCACTATTTTTTGACATTTCATTAACTAAACAATGAACCGATTGATCTAGAAAATAATTGGCAAACTAATCGCTAATGAAAATAATCCTATTCCCATTTGTTCCGTATATCCTGGCTACCTCCCCCTTCCCCGCATACAAACACATCCTACTGGGTTGTGTATCACAGGCTCTGTTGTGGATTATGTTGTACTGTGGATTATGGGATTAACACACACACACACACACACACACACACACACACACACACATATATATATATGCACACACACACAATCAGAAACTGACCTCGGTGGACTAACAGAAAAAGCACACTGAGTCTCGGTGGCACCCTGTGAGTAACGGGGATGCAGAGTGAGATAAACCTGACATGAATCCGTTTAAACAGTTGCCATCGCTTTCTCTTAATACAGCTTGATAGGATAATATCATGTAAAGCAGCGGTATTCAACTCAGTGGTATTATGTAGAAGAGATATACCAACCGACCACTTTAAATATATTCTAAGCAAAACAATGATGCTTATTTAATATTTTATAAGCAATTTAGCTACCAGACTTTATTGAAAATAAACAGAATGAAATAACGATTGTAATTTTAATTATTCATGTTATTAGCAGTTTTCTCTTAATTGAATCTGAATTCTTTATTCCCCACTGCATCGCCGTCTACACAGAGCAATGAGACTGCTTTGTGCTGGCTCAGTTTCCTACAAAGAGCCTGATTCCACCCAATCTCTCATTGCTTTATATAATAGAGATTTACAGCTGTAGTACAGATGCCGGCCATAGTTAAACCATATGTTTTTAGATTGATAAATTTCCTACCTTCACTGCTGCTTTTTTCCATTCATGCTGGCACGCTGCAAAAAAATTGACTTGACGTTTTCTTCACCACACAACAATTTTTCTCTCATTCTTGTCAAAGTTTTACTATCGCTGCATGAGTCCCTGAAAGAAGAGACTCTTTTAAAAGTTCTTTCTTATTGGTGCGTTTAAATGCTTTATGGAAAAATAGGGAAAAAAGCATTCATCAATCTAAGAACTAATGTATGCTTTGGAAAGAATCTATGCTAGTTTCTTGGTATACTCAGTCGTGATATTAAAGGAAAATTCCGGTTTATTTGAACCTGATGTATTTCCCATAAAAGTGGCGGTTGTGACTCTATATGTCCTACTAACTTTTCTCTCTGCAGCTCCGTTATCGAGAATCCAGAGGGTCAGATTGGGTCAAATGAGGCCTTGTGCATAGTGACGGTTATCAGGGAAACCTCTGTCAGCCTCCTACTGCTTTAGAAATAAACATGATTTCTGCATGAAGTTTGTTTGTGAGTCTGAACGAAAGTAAACACAGGAACTACATGCCTTTAGGTTCGAATAAAGCAGAATTTTCCTTTAATAATGATCAGTTACTGTCACCCGACTTATCCACATCCATAGCAGGCGACTTGTGCAGAACATCTGGCACTACAAGTTTCTTGTCATGCTGTCTTTTTTGTGTTGTAAATACTAGTTCATTTAACTGATGAAACATGTTTAGGTCTTAGTTCAACACAGGTGGCCGTGTGCCTTAAACTGCCACTCCTCTAAAAGATACTGAGTGCTGGCTCGAAGAAAAACCCCATGAAGACTATCTAAACTTCTCATTGAAATTACCTGTTTTTCAAAACTTATTTCTTGTAGTGTGTCTTGATGGTGATTTTGAGGATCATTTTGTTCAGAAATTAAGAAATTCAGTATTATTTTTATATTTTATAGTTTCATAGTGGCATCCTCGTCTTTGCCTTAATCTATCAGAATACACTTAGTCCTCCTTATATGGGGATAGATAACTTGTCTCCATACAGCCAATCAAATTACCTCATCTTTAACAATGTTTGCAGACTCTGAACAACCCACATTAGTATCCTGCTGAAGTTTCCTTCTCATCTAACTTAGAAACATGAACACACATCTTGTCCTGTGCTGTAGCTTGTTGAACGAGCCACTGAACTAACACTCTTTGGGGAAAAGTGCCTGCTAAAGTAAGTTTGCAGGCTAGATAGGCTTGCATATTAAACAGCATGTTTTACCTGAAAATGTCACTTTGGTCCTTTTAGATGCTGGTATGATCTTTATTCTTTAATGCCACTGCTAACGACACGCTGTCTGCCCATGGCATGCGAGCTACAGCACAAGATTGTTTACTTTGCCTCTAGATCCCCTGCTGCAGCTCAGTCTGCCAGCTGCTGTCAATCAAACACAGACACACACCTCAAGATGCTGGGATGAAAAGGTGCATTACTGACATTTCACCAAAGACCTGTTTTTTTTCTCGTTTTAATAAGAAAAAAACTTTTGACATTACATTTAAAAAACACATTGATGTTATTTTTGATTTAAAAAAAAGATGACGAAATGCGATTTCAGCTGGACTTCAAGGCTAAAAGAGAAGTTTATCTACATTGAGACTATGTAACTGAATAGTGGCTGCAAGAGGCATTAACAGGATAATGGCAGATTGAATTTCACTTCATTTCCTAAGATTAATTTGATTCAGTTGCTTTAAAACCAACAACATTACATAACCTGTCTTACAGCAGGTCAAAGGGGATCACAGTGTGTTTACTTCTTTAATTTTGTGATAACACCGTGAAATGTTTATCTGGAACATGTTAAAATGTAGTAGCACAATAAAAGCAGCTCAGTTACACAGGTATATTTAGCTAAAGTTCATCTAAAGCTGCAAATATTAGCCACTAAAAACTACTGGTTATACCAGAGTGTATTGATTTGAGCAAGGGTGTTTTTATTGCCCCTATATTTAGGTGTTATTCCTTCTTTTAGATTTACATAGTCTTCTTTTACTGCTTGTAATATTATATACGCTCTAAGCTTGAGGGTGACAGACTCTTAACTCTCACTCACAGACAGCAAGCATTATAACCTTCCACACTGCAACACTCTGGTGTAGATGTTGCGCTATAATATCAGACAGAGTGTTCAGCTTTACCTTTGACGCATTTTAAAATGTGTATTGTTGTGGAAAAACACTTGACAAAAAAACACAGGCTTTTTGATGATGAGAAGTGTGAGGTAAACATCCCTTTGCTCTGTCTCTCACTCCCACACACACACTGTCGCTCTTTGTCTCTCACAGACAGCCCAGTGATCCACAAAACATTGTGACAGCCTAGTTTCACTCACGCTGACAGCCCACAACACACACACACACACACACACACACACACACACACACACACTGACACCAGCACACAGAGCAATTAGTGTAGCTACTTCACAGTGGGACTCGGGGAGTCCCTGTCTATCCGTAACACTGTATATATTCATGTGTGCGCGTTTCCATGTGCTTATACTTGGATGTAAACTGCTGGCTCCATGGTAACACCGATCATTAGTGAGGTAATATCCTCATTTTGTATGCTTGAGTTTCTGATGTACACAGAAAGATGGTCTGTTGATACAAACCTAAATTGAGAACATATTATCTGATGAAAAACAACTACAGTGTGGAGCCTCATGTGAAGCAGAATTTACCCAATGATCTCTGTGTTCAGGGTTACGTTCAGGTACGTAACCATTAGCTGTAGAAACAGGCAGGTTTACTGCTCTCCCTGAAGAGAAAAGATTTTGTTTGCTATGTGATTTAGGTGAGACTGAAGACGAAGTCCATTTTATGTTTTATTGCTCATTACATGATGATTTAAGGGCCACAATATTTAGTAAAATGTCCTTAATTTATGATGAATTTGATGATGATTATAAGAAACGTGAGCTGTGTTTCAGGAAGGGAACCTTTTCGTAGCTGCATTTATTTGTACAGAGGACAAAGTTCTTTCTTCGCAATGTAATGTAAGTAGTTTTGTTCTTGTCTATGTTTGACAAATGTTTCACCACTGCAACTGTATTTTGGTGTCTTGTAAGTCTGTGTGGGATGGGCACTTGTATGTGCATGACATAATAACTAACTAACTATTCATGTATATTTGGCTACTGGTGAGCCTGAGAGACAAATTTGCATACATCAGTTTTTGTGAATAAAACTTTAAAACCATTCATATAACAGCACATCACTGCAGATCACACAGTGTTTTCATTGCATTAGGATTCACATTTTCCTTTGACACAGCTGTTTTAAAATAAAAAAATTTTTTTACCTAAAATGCCTAAAATGTATACACATGAAAAAAAATAAATGACTGTTTTGGTTTTTCTGTTGACATACAGGGTTGTTGATCACCAGAGTACTGTTTTGAATGTGACCACAGGCCACGCTAGCTATTAGTTCAAAGCGAGGATTTTACACTTCATTTGATATGGACCATACAGTTCCTGTTTTCAAATGTGTTTTTGAAAACCTCCTGCAAAAGCAGACCCTGCAAAAGCCGCAACTTCTGCCTCCAATCTAAATGGGTCGACTTTTATCTAAACACCCTGTGAAATCAGCAACACATCCCTCTTTCCTCCAGAACTCTACCTAGGTCTTTTTCCTCTGCGTGCCTCTTAAAACCAAGCTGTTTCAATGATTAAATTATATTACAAACATTGATTTTTAAATCTCTTTCAGACATCTGTCATTAGGAAACAGGAGGCAGCACTGCATTTGCCATTATGGCTGCCAATCGATCTTGGCTCACAACGGTCGCAAAGCCTCGCCACTTGTTGCGTTTAAAATCCTCGTGCGCTCCGTTGTTTCTGCTAAAGCCACACCGCATGAAAAGCTGTGTGACAATTGATTCTGACAAGTTGTTTTATCTGTGGACACGCAAAACCGTTATATTCAGAAAATGATCCTCCTGTTTTCTTGTAGAGATAAATCCTCTGTTGGCTGTTTGTTATAAGCTCCCAGCGTTTTCTAGACACTAGAAGCCCAAAAGATGCTGCTCGTCTGGCTGCATCCCAAGTCCCGCTGTGGTCAACAGCACCATCTCAAGTTCATGTGGAGCTACACAGTAACATAAACTACAATGAAAAAAGCCATTTACAAGCACAATGCATGCTGCAACATACTGATCTGATCACATTTTATGCGTCTCAGAGTAGAGACTGAATATATATGTACATGCTCTTCATCAAATTTTAAAAAGAAGTGAGCTATTTCCTCCATCCTCCACTTCTACACATCAGGAGATTCTTGTCCCGCTGCATCTCTGCACCTCAACTGCTAAACCTTTTAACCACATACTGCAACGTCTCGAGGCCCATCAGCACTGCATTCATTCAGTTGCTGTTTCACTACAGTGCCGAGTTTTGAAAGAGCTGGCAGGGTGATAATGTCTAAACTGGGCTGTAATGGAAATAGAAAGGAGCTCTTCAGCATCCCCATGGTGTTTGATCAGGCCGGTTTGGCTCTCTTTTAGATTCTGCTAAGCACAGGAAGTTTAATTGTTTTAGATAAAATTGTAAAAAAAAAAAAAAAAAAAGGACCCCTAAGTCTCACCACCAGCACAACAGCAAATAACTCTCACCCAGATTAATTAGCTGAGATAAAGGGCAAATTGATGGTAAATGGACTGGAAATGCACATTCATATAGCGCCTCTCTAGTCTTCCGACCACTCAAAGCGCTTTACACTTCATGCCAACGTTCACCCATTCATACACATTCATACACTGGTGGCAGAGGCTGCCATGCAAGGTGCCAACCTGCTCATCAGGAAGAGTTTCTGATGCTCATTCACATGCACAGCTTCCAGGAGCAATTTGGGGTTCAGTGTCTTGCCCAAGGACACTTCGACATGCGGACAGGGGGTCGAACCACCGATCTTCTGATTAGTGGACAACCCGCTCTACCTCTGAGACACAACCACATGTGCCCGAGAGATGAAAAATAAAGTAAATAAATAAAAAATGTACCAATTTATTATCCCGTAAAAATAATCTGGTGCCAGCAAATGTTGCCCAACTGCTACATCTATGGACAGCAACTAGCTGGAGAAACTAACTCTCCTGTGTGTGAGCAAACAGCCCCCTCAGGTGGTTCAATGTTGCACTTGACAGCCAGATACATAGCGCACACACACAAAGTATGTCTCTGTTTGTGTGTGCGTACTAACCGAGCTGTAGTGAAGTCTCTGTGTGGTAATATCCGTCTTGTTGCTTCTTTTTCAGCATGGAACAAAGATCCACTCGCTCCACCTTTTGGTCTCCAAAAAACCTAAGTATTTCAGTGAGAAAGAAAGAAAAAAAAAAGAAAAAAAAAGAGACAGTGAGGGAGTGTCAGAGAGGAGAGTGATGGTGCCTCTAGCAGCAAGTGATGACAGATGTCAGTCATCGTGTAGTTAGTCACTTGACAGCTAGGAGCGTTTAAATTAGCCACTTTTTGCTGCATTGTGTAATTGACCCATGCGCACATTTTCACTCTAAAAACTACAAAAATAGAGCCATCACAAAATGTAGCGTTACTGTACACATTCAAACAATTGATGAGATTGTTTTATTGAACTATTTGAAGGCAGAGGTGAGTCAGACTCTTTGCCAAGAGTTAGAACTGCATTTGCTATCAGAGGGAAATTAATTATAATCAGATGTGGTTCTTTACATCTTATGACTTACTGGCCTGAAGCTTTGATAACATCTACAGTTTAATTAAGAATGAAGCGTGGAGAAAGGATATTATACAGCGCTGTGCTACACTAATTATAGAGTACTGATCTTTTTCTATATGGAAAAACTGAGCACCTACCTGTTTGTATAGCTGGAGTAAAGGGCCGGGTCCACACGCTTTATACCCTGAGAGAAACAAAGGCCAAATACTGTTTAAATCAAGTTTAATACACTTTTCGTTCATTCCTGACACAAGCAAACAGAAATATAAACACACACAGACCGGAGAAGGACAAGAGTGCCGTCCGGCAGGCGCCAGGCAGGATAAGATGTCATCAGGTGTCAAAGGAAAACAAGATGCTGTCCTTCCTGTCTCTCCTTCTGACCACTGCTCGTCTGTGCTTATCTTTCTCTCCTTCCCCCTCGTCCGAACACTTCTTTCTTTATCCTTTTCACAGCCATTCCCTCCCTCTACCAGTCTCCTTTCTCCTCATCTCTTTCCCTTATACATTCCCCCCCCCCCCCCAATCCATCACCATATAATGGCCATCTCTTAGCCTGATATCATGAACTATACAGTTAAGTACTCATTTAATTGTCTTTTAAAATATCACAGCAGTAGTGGTGTTGGTATGTTATTCCTGCTAGTAGTTTTGGCTGGTGAAATGATTTGGCATCTCACTATTGGGATGACACATTTAGCAGCCACTGAAAGGAAAATGAGGAGAATGAAAAGGACAGCTGGAAACCGAAGAACACCGCTGCAGCTGTTTGGTAGTTCTGTAAAAGCTGGCTAATGAAAGCTTTGCATAAAAAAAAAATGTCTTGGCAAAGGATAATAATTTGATACCTTTGACATACAGTAATTGGTGTGAAAGTGAAACTGTTCTGACTTTGTCTGATAAAACTGAAATGTTGTGTCAGTGCAGCCTGATGTAACGACAGGAATCACTGAATATATAAACGGTCACTACAGTGTGAAAACCACTAAGCTGTTTGGACACATATGTATGTAAGTACAGTGCAAGCTGGGTGATGCTTCTGATTTCTAATATACTTCCCAGTGTAGAAGTGCAAACACACACTGTTTCTTTTGTACTGGAGCATTAGAGCTCTCTGCAGCACCTTGACAGTCAACAGCTTCTGTTTTAGTACAAATTTAAGAGCTTAATGGGCTTGGATTTCCTGACTTACTTACGTTAAATTAATAAAATGTTTCTTAAAAATGCAAGACTTTAATTCTGTTGCTAATTCATATATACTACTAGAACTTTTTTTTAATCATCACGTTCATTAAATCAGTTAAATACTGTCAGTAAGAAATATATTGGACAAATAATAAGTATACACAATACATATGGTACATTATTGAAAATGTGTGTGTGTGTGTGTGTAATACGTGTATATCTGCACACCTGAGATCTTAGTTTTGCTCTGGACAGCTTCATGATGGTGAGGTGGGGTTCGAACCCACGATGGTCTCCTTGCAGAAGACCCTGCTCCACAAAACGGCTGCGCAACAACTCTGCAACACACACACACATAAAGTTTTAGTCTAATTTTAGTGTTAACACATGACTCAACCACAGAGCTAACTGTAAACTGTAAAGCAAAACAAAAGTACTCTATAAATTTCTTCCCGCTGAATCATCTCAACTTTCCTTCACAGATTTCTGTAAAAAGCATAACAAAGGACATAAATAGTGCAGACGCAGATGGCTGTGGCTGAGAATGTGTGTCAGGGGATGGAAATAAAAAAAAGCTTTTTAGCCCATGAATCATTTGACCACTCAGATACAAGGGCATAAACACATAGGCAACCTGCAAGGGCAGACACACACACACACACACACACACACACACGAACTGATGAGGTTTAGAGGGAAACCACAGCGGTATTTTTAGAGGAGGAGCTCATCGGGGAGAGAAAGGTTAGTATATAATCAATAACAGCGGTGGAGAGAGCAGACAAGAGGATAGGAGAGTCTGACTTCCTGTTATTTCCTATTTTGCTCTTCTAACAATAACAACAATATGGACGGTCTCCTCTGTTGTCCTTTCTTGTCGCTGTTTCATTTATCATGTCAGAAATATGAGTTCGAAAAATTGAGACTTGGTACGATTCTTCTGAATGCTCTTTGTAAAAATAAAAACTTGTGAAAATGGTCCGCTTCCTGCAACAACAGCAGTTCCATCCGAGGCCTTACAGGAGCTCAAGTCTACATCTACATACAAGGTGAAGCATTTTGGTTGTGGAACTAATATAAAATAATGAATTTTTACACCCAAAGCTATTATTGTTCCTTATTTTCAAAACATTTCCTGTCAAAAAACACACACTCCAGATTAAAAAAACACTCAAATAAATGATAACACTGGCATTTGTTGTATAAAGTAAGGTAATACATTAAAAGAACAACACATTTACATAAAGTGAAGCAATGATATTGAAGTTAACTATGGTTGTGCATATGTGAATCATCAATAATTCATTTTGGGAGGCCCCTCATTTTTATTTATTTATTTATTACATAGGATAGATTTGTCATAGCAAGCCATCTACACATATTTAAGAGATACTTTAACAGGCACTATCACTTTAATTAAAAATGTCATTATCTAGGCATAGATAACAGCATAATGAAGGCTCCCAGTGTTGTCTTTATGCAGAGACATTTCTCCCTTTAAGGCCTCTATTATGATGTTGTTTTGTTATGACAACTGACAGCCAGTTTGAATCATATATGTACAAGTGTGTTTTATTTATTTCATGGACATAACAAGAACCCAACTAACACACTCTGACCTTCCAGGGTGTTTGACAGTTTGATTGGTTGCCTTTCATTAACAGCTCAGAGAGGTGCTCAGAAATCCTGCTGTTTGATTTGATTGGTTTGATATATTTACATTTTTGCCATTTTAAAGTCTAACTACTGTCAGAGATCACTGTCGAGATTAAATAAGAACTTGAACAAAACTGTCTCTATCAATAGAAATCAATCTTTCTGGGGAATGTTTGAGCTTGATCATCACTAATTTGCCAAATAAAGCATTTTGCTGAGCTGAATCTAAAACATGATTCTTCCTATATTGTATGTTCAGACAATTTAATATATATTAGAGCTAGAAACAAAACAAAACACACCTCAATCCATTTCAACTGGAGTGAATTACATATTAAACATTTCCTGTTGTGTCCTGCGTGTGAGCACAAAACCGTTGCTGCGTATTTCAGATTTAGCTGATATTTTAGAATGAAAATGGACTTCATTAAGTGAATGTGAGCTCATTTACTCTGTGTGCGTGTGTGCGTGTTGCAAGAGCAATGGAGCTAGAATCCTCTTAGAAATGTTGGCTTAATGTTGCTGCCAAAGGCACAACACAAAAAAAAAAAAAAACATGCACGCAAATGCTTCTGCATACACATGAACACAGACACAAAGGAACAAAAATCTAAGAAAACAAATACAGACATATCACACGCACTCATCTAAATACACAGATGCATAAACACTCATGCTGTGGTGAGTAGAACAGAAATGAAAGAAAGAGAATGAAAAGAACACAAATACCATATTATTTAACCAAATCCACTTAGGCTGGATGAAGAAATAGGATGTGGTTGCACTGAATGCCAGATCACTGCAGGTGGTTGACTATTCAACAGCTGCAGCTTACATACATTTGCACACTTAACATACTTACTGTGTTTTATTTTCAATTAACCAGCCTAGTTTAGCCAAATTTCACCACCACCACCGTGTTTTTTTTCTAAAATTGCTCTGTTTTAACCTGCTCCTTGGATCACTTGGGGACAAAAATCCTGATTAGACCACCTATGAACTTTAAATGTGAGAGTGTGAGAGCTAGCTTACCAATAACAACCCCTGCAATATACCGTGCGATCGCCTAAAGCTGTCTAATCTGTGACCTCCTCCAGCAAAGCCCCCACGACAGCAAGCTTCCACCCTGTTAAAGTGACCTTAAGAAAGGCAGCAAATCCTCCAACCAGATGCAAGTCTCCTCAAAAAAAAAAAAGTCTCCCCCCCCCCCCCCCACCAAGTTCAGACCTCCCTCCACATGGACACAGATAGACAGGTATCACATTAACATCCTGTAATGTCATTTATCCTCTAGTAACGTCATAAAAACAAACTGTAAGTCAATCTATACAGTGACAGATGGACAAAAGGAGGACATAAGAGGGGGGAAAAAAAAAAAGATGACAAGGAGTGTGGAAAGTTAAATGCTGTTACTGACCTGCCAGGCTGTCCAGTGTGTGTCTGTGTTGTCCAGGGGCCAGCCCAACAAACACCACCTCCTTCCTGAAATGACTGATCCCTGAGAAGGGCAGCACCAGATCCCGCCCACCCAGCAGCTCAGCCAATGACGGCTCGACCTGGGAGAGCACGGTTGCCGCCCTGAAAGGAAATATACACATGAATATGCACAAATACGCCAATTCACAACTTAATCCTCTCTCTCGTGTTACATAACGACAGAATCTAGTGATTACTATGACACAATCTTCTACTTGGGTGTAGATTAAGCATTAGTATCATCACATGAAATGGCTCGCACATTCCAGAGCTGTATGTCTTATTGGGTTAAGTCAATGAAATCTGAAAGCCCTGGTCATTTCTACCACTTTCTGATGAAATGTTGGAGTGATAACTTCAAATTTTGAAATGTGATTTTTTTGCACTACATTATAGCACCCAATGTTTTCTTACAGTTTACCTAAAATAATATCAATTGGAAGTATTTGGCAGACTGCAAAAGGTTTAAACAACGAGATTTATTTCAGAATGAGCAAGTTTATTCTGATCGACCTGTCAAAATCAGGCATTTTCATTCTTATTCTGATTATTAGGGGATATAATAAGCACTCTCTATAAAAATCCAGCCTCCCTGAAAAAACAACAACTGTGTTTCTAAGGCTTATTATTGGAATCTAAACCTAAAAAATTTATAGACCCATCTCCCAGTCTTCCTGGAAGCGCTGAGAGGAAGAGATAAGACAGAAGCTGGTAATTAGTCACTGCAAAACACAGCATCCCTGTCTCCAAGCACTAACTTTAGTGTGTATTCACTACTGCAACAAACACAAGCAACAAGACTTTGATTAGCTATCTAACTGCTGATGTTGCAATAATACAAAGCATGACAATGAGAATGAAGGGGGCGACGTGAGAAAAATGTTATTGTGACGTAAACAAACTTGAGTGGAGCTTCGTTTGATTTAAGTGCAGTATTATAGATGTAGCATCTGTGTTATATTCTGGGAGAGTGATTGAAAAGTCAGGAGAAAGGAGAGATTTTATTCTATTTTATCCTAAATCACAGATTACACAGCAGACACTGGAGAAAAATAATGTACAGTACAGGTCTGAGTGTTAATCAATATACATCTGCATCCACATAATGGATGACTTTACTTTGAGGGATAAAATCAATATTACATTAAATTTATATTGTAATATGGTCTTTTGCAACCAATTTTATTGATGCACTAGAAACAGCGCGATACATTCTGTTTGAACATTTGAACTTTTCTGCTTCCCGGCAGCTCAACCAGGTAACGGGCTGTTTGACAATTAATAATGAAATGTATTCATGTTGTCGTCGTGTGTTTCGTGGCTCAAATTCTATGAAATTTGGTACACGCTTTTTCATCTCAGCTTGTTTCTTGTCAGCTGTCTGTCCTCAATGAGTTTTCAGTTTTTCACAAATACTGCTTTTTAAAGAAAAAAAAAAAAAAAAGCAGAATTTGGCCAAATACAGGATACATTTTCCTCTTGTCACAGAATGACCTCTGCTGTAATGCTACTGCTATGATGGACAAAGTATTGTGACAGTATGATATTGTGACCTAGCTTGTGATTTTTAGACATTTTGACTTTTGATAGCATGAAAAGCACCTGTTTAAATCATAAAACTACTGATATCTGCATTCCATTTAGGTGAGCCAGTTTCAGGGTCCAGTTATTGTGCATAACAGAGTCATTGTTAATGTTACTCATAACACCGGTGCTTTTCCTACTATGACAAGTCAAAATGTCTTCTGTGGAAAAAAGCCTATTGTTTGGCATTAATCTATAGTATCACACCTTGTAATACTTAAAATTTCACCACTTTGTCCCAAAAATGTTGAAGACACAATCTCTGACTGCAGTGATTTTTACCTTTTGTGTTATTAATTTAAATGTGGTGAATTTCTACTGTAGCTTGTGTTTAATTGATTAAAAGAGTTATTGTTGAACATTTCAGGCTGTCTATGAATATTACAGAACCAATAGTGGACTGACATGTGCATCAATACGCTGTAAACAGGCTGCGTTTGTTTGTATGTTTGTGCGTATGTGGGCATGTGCATCCACTCACAGGTCAACTTGCTCCTGATTGGCGAGATGAGTGACAAATAGCGTGATGTGGAGAGTCGGAACAGGGATCATGGCTTTGGCCAATTGGGGTTCCTGCTGAAGCACCGCCTCTTGGACCTCAGTCACAGCTGAGCTGATCTGTCATTGGACACATTTGCTTTCAATCATCAGCAGCAGTGAGTTATTACAACAAGGGGAGAAGCTGTCCACATGCGGTAACTGCTGGTTCCCTCTCATCCTTCACCTCTCCTTGCAAGAACTAACTCGGTATGGATGAGAAGAGGAAAGGAGGTGGAGGGGAAAAGATCAAAAGGAGGAGACAATCGGGGCAGCTTCTGCAGTTCAACAGATAAAGCGTCAATAGATGATGACCGTGGTAAATCAATTCCCGTTCAGAGGAGCTTTTTGGTCAATAAGCTGTAAGATTTCAGTGTCATCAGCTGTCTGGTAATTGAATCTTGAACTTTTTTTTCCTTAGGAGACTTTTTCCCAGTGAAGATTGTGCTTCACTGACTGTGACCAACTGTCAAACACTGGACTCATCAACAGTCAGGAGAGGATATATTCAAGTCCCAATGCGTGCTCTCATCTTCTCTGTTATTTTAAACTCAAGAGGAGACAACAAGGTCTACATCCATCAGTTTCTGGGTCATACACAGCAGAAAGTGGTGGCAATATAAAAAAAACAAGGATTTATTTTATTAACATCACAAAAGAATAAGTATTCTCTTCTTATTAAAAGAAATTATCAGAAGTGATCCCACCTTTTATTTAAATATCATACCAGTATTTCTGTATAGCTTAGCCAGTTTACTACAAATAGTCAATTTTCTTTGCAGCCAAATACTATCCAAAGGCATATATTGCCAACTTTTTGCGCAGCCATTGGTTTACACTCATTTACAGTAGAACAATGCGAACATATAGTCAGCTATGTATCTTTTTTTTCAAAATTGCATCATTGCAAGGTAATAAAGTATGACTGATGTTACTGTGACATTTTGAGACATCGGGGATTACTTCCAAAGATCGCTGCATTCACAAGCTATGTTGTTGGAATATCAAATAATGACCCAACATGAATGTCATGAAAATAAATGTGATTGTGAACTTGGTAGCAACTTATGACAAGAATGTTGCAATTTGGGAGGTGACAAAATGTCAGTTTGACAATTTCAAAAAAATCTAAAAATCGGTGGTTTTGGCAAATGGTAAGCAATAAAAGTATCTGCAATTTGTAGTAAATGTGGTAAAATGTGCAAAAGAAAAGAAAAAAAAACAGCATGAGCCTATAAGTACACTATTAGTGAACAGAACAATGATTCCTTACCTGCGTGTTAGTGATAGGGATGGAGACAAAGTAGTTGGGTCGCTGGCTCTTCTTCTTTTTTTTCTTCTTTTCTGCATCTTCCTCACTGTCCGCTGGCCCTCCACTGTCTCCTCTCTTCCTCTTTCTCTTCTTCTGGGTTGATTCTTGGCTGGGGACTAGAGAGAAAGGGCAAACATACAATAAATTAATGACAAATCCACCTAAGAGAGATTCACTGAATTGACCCTGATACTTCAAATTACTGTCCCTGTCTCTCTGAAAATGCACTTTCAGCCTCAAGCTGGTTAACTGTAAGTCAGAGAGATAAATTTACTGCACACTCCTTGAGCATATGACAGTAAATATTACAGGCGGCTGGCCAGTCTGTCAGCCACTAGGTTAAAAAAAACAACAACTTGTAATTGATGAAAGAAGAGTAGTAAGAATGAACATACATCCTAGCTCCTTCCATGCAGTGGGGCTGGTTAGAGCAAACGGAAGCTCTGACATTAAAACGTCCGAAGTTTCAGTTGACTTGAGGTTTTTCTTCATCAGCTTCCTCTTCTCCTTCCTCGTCTTCCTCTTTGTCTTTTTCTCACTTGATCCTGTGGAAGTTTGAACATAAGACTTTAAATCATGATACAACCGACACACATGAACATGAATACAAAAACTCACAAAAGGAGAGCACTTACACATGTGGCGGTAAATGCACAGCAGATGGACATTATCCAGTACCACAGTAAAACTTCTTCTGTACAGCTCAGAGGACAATCCCATATTATACTGAATGTCACGTTCACCAAATAGGTAGACGACTACAAACACAGTGTTCTGTATATTTAGTGCAGTATTCGATGAACCCCCTATGAGCTGTGTCCTTAATAAAGTCTGAATTTAATTGAATTTAGAGAAAGACACGCCACATGATGCTTTCAGAAAATGGTTGAACTTTAATATCTGTGAGTGTATTACACCATTGTGGGGAATGTTGACATCAATGAACAGGACTGCTTTATGGTCATATTGGACTTTTAATTATTTTTTCATCACTATGATGACTTTTTTCAGATATTTAATATGCTGCATAAGAAAAAAAAACATTCATGTTTGCTTGTTTATTCATTAATAGTTTCAAATGATTTTCCAGAAAATGTACTATATTATAATACAAATAAATGTTATGATATACATTTACATATACCACGGTAGAGGATCGTTAATGTGCTTTTCCTACTATGACAAGTCAAAATGTCCTCTGTGGAAAAAGGCCTATTGTTTGGCATTAATCTATAGTATCACACCTTATAATACTTAAAATTTCACCACTTTGTCCCAAAAATGTTGAAGACACAATCTCTGACTGCAGTGATTTTTACCTTTTGTGTTATTAATTTAAATGTGGTGAATTTCTACTGTAGCTTGTGTCTAATTGATTAAAAGAGTTATTGTTGAACATTTCAGGCTGTCTATGAATATTACAGACCCAATAGTGGACTGACATGTGCATCAATACACTGTATACAGGCTGCGTTTATTTATTTACATTTACATATACCACGGTAGAGGATTTTATACAAATCCAATTAGGTAAAGCAACACATTTTAAACCACTATCTGTTAAGGTGCATGAATACATTATTAAAGTTGTCTTTGGCCATCATGTAAGTATTGGCAAAGAGAGTACAATTCTGTTTTCATTTGATTTTCCATCATGCCAAGCCACGTTAAAGGTGCGTTCATCATCCTCTACTGTTCATTGTGATGTTGGAACACCTGAAGTTTTGTTTGGCATGTGCCAATTCATGTGCAAATTTTAAATTGTGTCTCCATCCATCCAGCACAGAGTGTTTCTATGTCAATTGTTTTTTTTCGAGTGTACCCAATCAGTCGTGTTCAGCGAGTACTTTATGACATTTTCAACAAACCCAGTTATTATCTCAGGCAGTCAGTCCAACTCACCTGACAGCGTGGAGGATCCAGGGTCTTTCACCTCTGGCTGGACCTCCATGCTGACTGCATCCACCTGGTCTGGGGTCATGATTACCCTCTTCAACTCCTCAACTTCTACACCCCTCTCCTGTCCAACCACATCCTCATTACCACCACCACCCTCGTCATCATCATCGTCATCATCTGTTGCAACAGCAGTGGTCTCTTTGTCATAGGAGATACTGGCAGGCTGCATGTCACTCACGGTTACTTGATGCAGACAGGGCTGTGCTGTAGCCTACACACGAGAGAAATTGTACAACCAGGACACAACCATCATTATATTATATTTTTGTTAATTGCAGTGAGGATGGCATACGGGTTTCTTGTTTTCATTTCAAGACATTTCAGTTATTACCTTCAGACTGATGCGGTGTGCAGATGGATTAAACGCGTTGACGTTATGATAGTAACTAAAATGAATTTGATGCAGCCAATTTGATCGTTCATAACCGGCAAAAAACTTCTGGAAACAAATACTTCTTGAACACGTCGATCTGAGGTTCAGCAGAACGCGACCGAGGAGCATGACACACAAGTAACACAAGTGTGACAGAGTTTTGCTAACGTACAGTTGACGTTAAAAGCTGGCTAATGTTACTCGAATGGGCACTACAGCTAACTATAGCTCATACAGCAAGAAAATAATAGCCTACAACTACTGTAAGAACAGTTACAGTTATGTTAAACTTGTAGACTCTGCTACCTTGTCGCTAATAACACCTGTTGAAATGAATCAATCAGCCATGCTGCCGAACATCTGTTGAGCTAAGTTAGCTAACTGTTAGCAAACTGGCTGCTAATTCGCTAAACTAGAGGAAATATACATTTTGATAACTTGTCATTTTCTGTTGGAGGAGAAAGCTCATTTGTGGTATTCTTATTCAGTAAAAAAGTCAAATAAATAGCGGAAAATAACACTTATTTTCACGCTCTTCTTTGGATTATCGCCCGACCGGAAGTAGCGTCTGTTTGTAAACAATGTCGTACTTCCGGCCTGGGTTTTCAGCGCAAAGGCTCTCTTTTTTCAAATTAAAAGTACATGGCACTTGACTTTATATATTGAAAACTTTTATATGTTAATGAATTAAATATGCTATTGTAATAAATATGTTGGAGTCCCCCGCTATAATGGATTATTTACATACTTTTAACATTTATTGTATGTCAAAGACTACTGTGTATATTTAGACCCAAGTTGTGTAGGAATTGTCGGCCCTTGAAGTACTAGATATTAAACACTGGTGTGCTAAAATACAGTTCATTTCTGAGTGATTCATGATAGAATCAAAGTGAATTTTGATCAACCCCATTCTTATGTAGATACATGAGCAAGGTTCATGTCTTTCGGTCATATACGATATGTGATGCAATTCAGTTAAAAAATTATATGAAAGACTAAATAAGCACAGACACTGTGATTACACTCACACATTAAGTTTATTGAAAGTATCCCTTTTATTAGTCATCGCATCTTATACACATTCCGAGACAATAACTTAAAATCTAAGTGGCTAAAGCAAAAATGCTCATAAATGCTTCAGAGCAACAAAAAATATATATGTGCTATTCGCCAACCTGAAAGTCATGTATTAGTCATCCATATTTATTTACTGATCAATACACAAAGCTTTGTAGCCTTTGAACTCTTCAATCACTTACGGTATATTCAAATCTTATTATATAGAAATTTAAACTAAGAAACAGTAAAAGCTGACTGATATTATTACACAGTTTTATACAAGGTGCTGACTGGTTACATGTAAAAAGCCACACATAAAATACATGAAGTTAACATTACAAATTCAACATCAGTAAACATGCAGAGAACTATCTGTTAAGCAAATGTGAAATGTGCTGTACATGAAGTTCACGTGCCTTACCTATAAATCAATCAATTTTGTTGCTGTACATATATATATATATATTTAAATTCTTGCTGTTTATACAACCCATTACAGATTATTTTACTTGTGATAACTGTAATGATAACACCATAACCACCAACACTGCCAATTCTACTTTCTGCCAGTTAAAAAACTGAATATAAAATTGCCACCACTATCAGTTGCTGAAGCAGTCGCACCACTGTCACGACCACCACCACCCAGAGCATTTCCACGGGTGTCCTTCCTTCCCTGAATGCTGTACTTAAGTAATTTGTTTTGTATCAGAGAGGCAGCGTCATCGTTCTGATGACACTTCAGTAATCCATGCACAGTATCATGGAAGAAAACGCTGACCTTCAACACAACTTGAGGATATTCAGGAGATGTTCTAGGAGATATGTTCTTGGCCTCATGTGAGTGGTGCATCAACACCAGGATGACAGGTTTATTATCTATGGATACCAAAAGAGAAGAAGAAGTATGAGAGAGAGTTCAGAAGACGATACTCAATGATGGGAATGTTTTAACTTAAAATTGTAAGATTCAGACTGGAGTGAAATTGTCTGACCCTGCTGTTGAGACCACAAAAGATAATCAAAAGATGTATGCATTGTTATATTTTAAATACCATTAGATTCTCTTTTGCTGATACATTAACATGTTGATAAAACTGATTTTAAAAGTCGGATAAAATCTTGTAAGCACACAAAATGAAAATAAGTACAAGCAATCTCCACTTCAAAAAAATGTTCCCTTACCTTTAACCTTAGACATGGCTGTGTCCACATCTGTTCCAACTCGTGAACTGATTGTACAGAAGACAATTATGATCTTGCTGTCCTGATCGCTTTCAACAAGCTGAACCCCATATGGATCTTGAGCCTTCACTTTGTCCAGCAACTGTGCGTCAGCATCAAAGTTTTTCCCACTGACGATCTTCTGGTACATCACTTTGGCTACAGAAGGAAAATCTGTTGTGCAAATGACACAGAGTTATACACTGACAAGAATTCAGAGTGCCTGACAGTTGAGTAAAATGAATCTCAAAAAAGCTATGCAGTTCCTATAAATTGAGAAAATAATAATATAGCTTTTTAAATAATGTTTTAAAAAGAAAAAAGAGCACTGCTGACTGTCTAATAATCATACACTCACCTTCCTGATAGTCCTGTGGAGAAATCAAGGTAAAGCACTCTCCTAATGAGAAAGACGGCATTTACCGTTAATTAGGGAGGCACCAATCTGTTTTTTTAAGTCCTGATACAGATACCGATACCTGGGCTTTGGGTATCGGCTGATACCGAGTACTCATCCAATAATAAGCTGTATGCCTCACTGTGTGGAAGAGCTGGGATCTTTCTTTTATGTGTAAGGCAATAGCAGACTTGACTTAAACATTGATTTCCTAACTTTGTAAAACAAAATGTGACAAATAAAATACATAGATATAAATTCACTGAATTGTTATTTATTAAAATAATGGTATCGGATACCAGATCAGCCCATTGTCACTGATACCCAATCCAGCTATCTGAGTCAGTATCGGACCAATATTCAATATCAGTATCAGTGCATCTCTACCATTAATAGTATGTTCTACCGTTTACCGTTTCAATAGTCAGAGACAGAATCATTTCTATTTAAATACAATACTCCAAATGATACTGTGATCTCTTTATCTATGTTTCACTTTACAGGATGGAAGGTATTTCAGTAAAACTGGGTTCTTCTCACTACTACTATATTATGAGAGCAAATTCAGCCACTAAATGAAGCATATTAATGGGGCTGCTGTTGGAACCATTAACAACTAATTTCACAGTGATACATGAACAAATTTCATATTTCATTATAAGAAAGAAAAATAGATTTACCTTGTGCTCCTTGTGAAGTATCTGTGCCTGCAAAACATAAAATGACATGATGCAATTACTGGTGCCCTATAGTATATAATAAAAACTGCAAATGAGACCTGGAATTTGAGTAATAATACATTCTTAAAGTGAGATTTAAAGAGTGCAAGACTTACCTTGGGCTCCTGTTGGAGGGCCCATAGTTTGGCGACAAAAGGGCACCACAGGACCACTGCTACTTGAGGTACTTATATCCCCCAAAGAGCCTGTCACATAAGATAAAATAATGCACTTATTGATCCCAAATCTTAAATAAATCACCCTTTTGAAAACCAGATCTATATGTAGGATATTCCTAAATTCATAAGCTTCAAATCAGCTTTAATCAATAAGATTGAGTACTACTAACTCTAAAATTGTCTGATCGAGTTGCCATTTGCTCATGTTAATAATTATAAATGATTTTAATAATTAATCATTTTAACCATTGTCTGGTTTCTGGTTTTGATTTTTGGTGAATTCCTCCAGTAGACCAATATGAGCTTCTAGGAAGTTCTGGACATTTTCCAGTTGGGTCTTCATCTCCTTCAGGATAGGGAGGTAATCAACCAGGACCCCATTACTATTTAAAGCAGCTGGAGAGAGAAAATCAGGTTGAGTGTGAATTTGGACAACTGAGTAAAGTACAATTACACATCTGCAAAAAAAATAAGAAAGCGAAAGCGGTCAAATAAGTGAAAGTGACTGCTATGAGGCTGTATGTACCTCTCAAAGAGTCATGAGGGATGAAATCCTTCAGTTCTTTTAGGAGGACATCAGTTCGCTTCTGAAACAAAACATTTATGGAATCACCTCACTTTATTTTTACATCATATAATTCATAGTAACTTTATTTTTCTACTGTTTTTTCATGTTTATCAAGCACACAAACAACAATGAGCAAACACATACAGTTCTCTTTTCATGTCATTATTTCTTGATGCATTCTAGGTCTCTTAATCTAAATCTCACTCTAATGAGATTTACACGTCAGCTTCTGTAACTCACCTGTTTGTGTATTATTTCAAAGATGTTTTTTCTCAGTTTGAGTTTCTTATATCCAGGAAACAGCTCATGCAGGTCTTCTCTGGTCAGTGACTGGATCTCTGAGTCAGTGTGAAAACCTGCCTCTGCAAGTACAGCACAGGTGTGTGTTGTGTTAAAGCAAGCACCTGGGACTTCCTGGCTGATTATAATACAGCAAAATGCAAATTCAGTGCATCACAGGATCATTTTCTAGCAGTGAGACAGTTTCTTGGTTTGTGTCCAGAAAAGACCCCTCATGTCTGTGCTTGTATAATGACCCAACGGAAGGGGTGTTCATGTTTTGTGTACAATGTGCGTCAATCACACTTACCCTCCAATACTGAGGCTGCTTCTCGACTGATGCGTTTTATTTCCTTCAATAAAACTGACATGATTGACCTGAAGAAAAACACACATAAAAACAGAAAAAGGCAGATGGGATCGCATGAATTTCTATATTTCTCTTTTACACACAGTACTAAGCATGATTGTTCTCTGTTGTGTAAACAAGCTGGGCCTGAAAGAACAAGAAAGAAGAAGGAGAAAGACAGACCTTTAAACTGATCGAATGCCTTGATAGATTATTGACGATTATCAGCCGTCACAGCAGGTACATTTATTGACTCAGCTGTTAATTAAACAGGGAAAATACGATTGTTTCAGATCGTATTTTAAACTTTACAGCTAGGTTATACGTTCGCAAATGTAAAACCACTCACCGTTTGCAGATAATAGAAAGTGAAACTCTAAAAAAAGGGCATTACGCCGTTACGCCGTGACGACACGGTGTAACGTAACGGCGTTACGCCCCCAATAAACCATTTATAATGGTACTGACATTCACAGTTTTTCATTTAATATATTTACCATAATTTGAATAAACTACAGTAATTCCTATATGCTAAAAGAAAAAAGCTATTGATATATATTGTTAAGTATTTAATTATTAATAATTTCTATTTATTCAGGAAATCGCATTGAGATCAAATCTTTTTTTTTGCAAGACAGACCTGACAACAGGTTACATATACACAGTCAGGATGACAATAAGATTTAAAGTTCCTCAGAGGAACAAGTCACTCTAACTTTAAGCTGTGTTGCAGTTCATTTCAGTATTAAGGTGTAAATGGTACTGGAAACCAGTCTTCCCCAGTGCAGAGTTTGTATGAGGAACCTTTAAAGCCATCTGTTGTCATGGTAATTAGCTCTGAGCTCAACTAAGGATGTCAAATGACTCGACAAGTTGGATAGCAATTTTGATCGTAACGTATACAATATATTTATCAGCATATGTTACATGTGTTGGTTCCATAAACGTTAGATCAACATCCAAATGATTCACAGTGAGTTGCAGTATGTGATGCTTATCATCTGTGTCCAATTTGATTTATCCCAGATAAAGGGCAGACTGCATCATTGACATTCACATGTAGGAGCTACACAGCAGCTTTAGTTTAGTCAATTCAAGTCAAGTCAATTTATTTATAGTCAATTTTGAGTGTTGACCAGTCATTTCTTCATGATCACCTCTGGATTTTAACTGGGAGTGGGGAATGAAGTAAAGTAAATGCCTTGCTCAATCACACAAGGACTGTAGTGTTTTCTCATGTCAGATTGAGCAAAAAAAAAATGTTCCCACTTAGTTCAGTCCAGTCCGTCTGTCCTCCAGGCTGCTGTTAATTAGAACAGTGCTTTGTCACTGTAGTGGTGCCTTGTCACTAAAGTGGCATCATGCTTCAGTAAGAAGCAGAATAATGAGGGAACAGCATGGGGAAAGCATGTCTGTGTATACAGTGAGGCCAACAGGGGGCAGCACTGGACAGCTTTTTATTACCACGTTGCAGCACCTTAACCTGCTCAATACAGTAATACAGTAATTTGTAGCCATGGATAAGATTATATTCTCTGTTCTGTATGTATTGGAAGCAATAGGACACAGCACAACACAATCCTAAAAACTATATCATCATCTGAAATAACCAGGACAAAAATCAAATAATATTTCTGGTGTTGCATGCATAGCCATAACAAATAGAAAAAATAGAAAGGCGTCTAGTATTTCGAAGATATTAATTTGGAGTGCTGTATATGAATGTGTTTTTGTCTCCGAGAAAAGGACAGTCTCCTCTAGGGTCAGCCTGATTTCTCGACTCATTAAACTCTCCTCTGCTGCTTTTTAAGTGAGGATAAGGATAAGAGGATATGACTGGGTATCATCGAAGCTCACTACAACTACAACTATTATTATGCGCACTATATCATTATCATTAAAACAGAAAATTCAGATGTTTCAAAACAAAACAAAACACTTTTTGGGGCCATCTGATTACATCGCTGAAGGAGGAGGACCGCACACACACTTGTTCGTTTCATCAACTTCTTCATTTAAGTAGCATCGTGCTGAATCAAAGCCTAACATTTCGACTTGTGCCTTCATCAGGGGCCAAACAGGAATACTTTTTATACATTTCCAAACATCACAAGGCATGCAGTCCTCCTCCTTCAACTAGTTAAGAGCTCCAAGGCTACCGGCATAAATTTGATGTGGTTGAGGTGCTTCTTCATTTGATACCATCTGATTACAATGACATTACATTATTTTTTTCAGTACATGTTAACATTTCTTTGTCTGTAGCAGTAAGATCAAGATAAAAATCATGAACACCATGATGCACAGCAAACTATGAGATTAAATGCCCGTAATAAATAAAGCCTAAGGTTAAAAGATGCAATTTAAGCACATTGTTTTGCTCCACAGGCTCCATTTCTTTTTTATTTATCTCACTCTCTCACTTGCTTGTCTGCAGGTTTGGACAGCTACAGTCCTACCAGAAGCTTTGGGCCTCTCAGAACAAGTGACACTAATAACAAGGTAGTTCAGTCTGGCTTTAGAGAAAGTTCTTTCCTTTACAGAAGAGCTTTTGTAGACTCAGTGCAGTGAGCAGAAAAAATTAAGAGGCGCCTTGAAACAAAGGTTGCTGTGAGTTTGTCTGTTGTGTCCAATGTCATTCACTAGTGTGTCTACAGGTGCTGGAAGCTGAGCCTCTTCTCCTTTTGGCAGAAACTGACAGCAGGTGAAGTGTTTTTTTCTCTCCTGCGTCAGACTGCCTTGTGCGTTTCCACGGGGGGCGAGACGGCTCCTGGTGGCTCTGCTTAGTCGTCCTCATGTATGATGGCGGAATAAAAGACAGTTCAGTGAGGATCTGACTGCGTAACGTGGCGCTCTCTATGTAATGACATGCAAAGACTGTTTGAGACAGTGGAAACTACTCTTTCAACAGCTTAACAGTGTGCCTGGGATGGCTCTGATAGTAGATTCAGGCTTTGAAGCCTCTTCAGTGGCATCTTTGAACAGAACACAAACATTAATTATGTCAATAGAGAGATTAAAGCTTTAGTTGCAATGTGCACAACTGAAGTGTTTTTGATATCTTCAGTGTTTTCGGGCTTATCTGCCGTTGTGCAAAGAAACACACTGAAAATGAATGAATAAATAAGCATATGAATACATAAATAAAGAGGGGTTACTTAACCATGGATACAGTTGCCAAGCTGATCTTCACTATTTTTACAAGCAGTGGCAAACTTTGGCCAGAAGATGGTAATCAGGCATCAGAAGTCTGAATCGGTTTGATTCAGCAAATGCAGGGATCCTAATAGAGAGAGTTTATGGGCTGATTTGGCCTCCGGCCTAACTTTTTGATCATGCCAAGTCTGCACTGCATCAGCATATTTTAGGTTGGAGCCAACAGTTAACACACACAGATGTCTCTCTCGCTGAACTTACTTGCTGGACTCATTTACAGTTATCGAGATCGTATCAAACATGCTTGATTATGAGTAAGTAAAGATTTCTGTGCTGAACACTGCAAATTACAAAGTTCTTTACGATAAAAGCATCCAGCACACGATGCCAAACAGGCAGGATTGTAACAAATAAAGACAGAAGAGCACAACATTGGTGTGCAACGTAAGAGTGCAGCAATACAGTTTAGTCTTGTCAAGTTTTTTTTTTTTTTTTTTTTTTTAATGTCAACTGAATGTCAATTGAGGATGATGGTGTTAAGGTTCTGTTCCAGTCTGGCTCTATGTTCATTAGCTGCCATTATCCACCAGTTCACCAGAGACCTTCAGCTTTTTCTCCCTGTGATGTTAAGTCTGGACTGAGTGAATATTAAGATGAACTGACTGTTTAATTCTGCCTTGTGCTGTCATATTGCCGTAGATGCCCTTTGTGTTTATTGATCTGTTCTCTAGCGATATTCATGGATAGACTGAAGGGGAATCTGTAGGTGGACAGGAGGTGGATTTTCTGTAAATATCTAACATGCTGCAATGATTCGACAGTGTCAGTCTGTCAGATTTTGTTGTTCTTTATGCTGGTTTCATTTGGATGTTTGAAACTTTAATACGTTAGTGTGACATATTGAAGAGAGGATTTTGTTTCTGGGGTTTTGGTTTGCTCTATGTTTTTCCTCCTGTGTCCCCAGCCTGCTTTACCCTCCATATTTGCTCTGCGTCAGTCTCGTTAGCCCAGCCCTGCTCCCCGTGTCTTCCCCAGCCTATCAGCTCCTCTCCTGTTCTCCTGTTCCACCTGCACCTCATCCCCTCATCAGTTTAGTTTGTGTTTAAGTCCTAGTTTTCAGTTTAGTTATCTTGGCTCCTTTGTTCAGTCTAGTTCTGTGTATTCTGTTTCTGGTTTGCTCTGTTCTGCTGCTTTGCTTTGTCTGCACAAGCCAGAAATAAAGAAGTTATTCTTCAGCCTTGCTCTGCCTGCGGTCTCATGCATTTGGGTCCACCTGCTCTGCTCCGCATAACAGATGGAATAGTGAGAGTTGATTATAATAATCGTTATTTATAGAGCATTATAGATCACTTTTCAAAACCAGAGTTACAAACTGCTTCATTAAAGGCAGCAAATTACAATCAGCAAATTATGATTTTTTTAATTAAACCTGATAAAACCAATTAACATTAAAATAAGAAGACATAAAAAGATAACTCAGGTAAAATAAAATTAAAAAAAAACTCAAGTAAGCTATCCAATAAAAGTATTTTTAAGGAGGAGATTTAAATGTTATACTGACTCAGCCAGCCTGATTTCCTCAGGCAGGTTGTTCCAGAGCCTCGGGGCCTGACTGCAAACACCCTCTCCCCTCTAGTATTAAGCTGGGCCTCTGGAACAGATGAAAAGACCTCTGCCCGAGGATCTCAAACTATGTTGTATGTTACAAAAAGGTCAGACATATAGCAAGGAGCCAGGCCATGAAGAGCCTTAAAAGAAATTAATGAGATCCTTAAATACATTTTCAAAACATAGAAGTGTAAGGAGGCTAAAACAAGTGGGATGTGGTCGCATCTCTTGGTTCTGGTTAAAAGCCCAGCAGCTGAGCAGTCTGTCATTGATTTTTGATAAAGACCACTTAAAAGGCTGATGCAATAATCAAGAATTGAGTAGATAAAAGTGTTTAAAAATAGTCCTTGTGTCTTTAAAGGTTACAATAGATTGAATTTTTGAAGGATAATCAAAACATAAATGAACAAGCTTTGTAGTAAACTGCTCAAAACTTAAATGAGTATCGAACAAAACACCAAGATAAATGTACAATCTCCCTACATGTAAGCCAAGCTCTGGGAACATCCAGTAGACACTGGTTGACCAACCAGTGAATCTTTATGTTACTAAATGAGCACAACAATTCAGAAATGTACCCAGGAGCTTCCCTGTAGTGCCTGAATAAAATTGTCAAAACTCAAACTAGGTCAAATCTTGCATGACTCCTGTGAGGTGATATAAACAGAGGCTTAAATCTGACAGCACAGATCTGTTGCCTTTCTTCGATATCACAGTTTATTTGTTGTTCAGCTGATACTCTATCCACCTGCCTGCTTTACTGAAAGGGTTGATTTTGGATCACAAAGGTGAATGCAAAGCAAATTGACACTGGCAGAGACGTTTGCTGATGGGCTTAGAATTTTGACTGTATGATCAGAAATATCAGGCTGTAGTTGAGTTTGCACTGAGTCACGATAACAGGATTATATGCATTGTGAAACCCCCTTTGTGTCTGTGCACTTAAGTTACTTCACTTATCAACGGGAGTGAAGGGAAAACCACTGTAGTGTCTTGGCAAATAATGGAACAGGTGTGCATGTTTTGTTTTCTGTGACTGGAAATACCATATTTTTTTACCGTCTTTTGGCAACACCAACTGAGATGACAAAGTGGAGTAGACGACAAGTAGACAACTACCTTATAAAATTCCTCCTGAGAGGTGGAATTGAGTTGCAAGATGGTAAAAACAACAGCAGCTGAAAAGAGTAGAAGATAAAATGGACTAGGTATTAAACCATACCAGCTGCTATACTGTAGGAATTCATAATACTGTAAATCATAAAGGTCAATCGAGTTTAAACACTTTATTAATTGCATAATATCCATACCATTTTGAAAATGAATGGAATAAAACATTGTGATTCCACTGCAGCAGTCAATGAAATCCAAAAGATAATCAAAAGTTGTGTTATGAATAATAATAATGAATAATATCATTGCCATTCTCTACAGTCATGAAAAGTGGAGCTTTCTCTGCAAATCTACCAAAAATGACTATTTAGCAACAATTGCAGATAAATGTCTTGTGCATACTGAAAAGAACAGATGTTGACTTTCAGATGTTTGTACGCAAGGAAACGTAAAGACAATGTCAAGTGGAGAGAAGGATTTCTTATGCATTTATTTGATATGAATGGCAACAAGATAAGAGATGAGACGCAGAGACGTGAGAGAAGCGCACCAATGATGCAACTCATGCTCCGTCACACCAGCAGACTGATCTTTCCCTCTTAACGCGCTCAATTATGGAAAAATGTGATTTTTTCTCTCATCTAGGCATAGGCAACATGTTAGATTAAAAGTCAAGGCTTTGTAGACACAAATTCACTCACACACACACACACACACACACACACACATACTTGCTCACAGTCACAGACATTGCCCTCAGTTATTATGCATTCATAAATCAAAAGGTTGTGACAGGAATTAATCTAAAACGATGGTAAGTGTAAGTCACCGGATGCAAATATGACAGCTTTATTAGAAAACTAGATTGCTTGAATTTGTCTGAATTAATGTGACACTTTTTTTGATTAAATAGCATCCCCCCCCCATTCCCCCCCAGTCCCCCCCTCCCTCACTGAGCGCTGAAGGGGGAGGTAAATTAGGAAACAGCAGGAAAAACAGAGGTGGCTCTTTCTTGCTCTATTTTTTTCTGTTGTTATCCTTTCACATGGTATACACAGCACAGCAATCCTTTTTAATTATGTTTATAGAGTGAACATGGATTTCATTTCAATAAATCCAAACCACAGATTGTCTATAATCCAAATAAATTGAGAAAACTGTTGAGAGTGAATAGTTTTTTATATTACACTCTTAACATACTTGTTATAAATACTAAATACTGTTTGACCTCCAACTAGATGGAACAGAAATGGATTCAAGTTCTGATACAATTAACAGAAAATTAATCAACAACAACTTTGATAATTTATCAAGCAAAAATGTCAAATATTTACTAGTTACAGCTTCTCAAATGTGAATATTTGTTGCTTTTATCTGTTTTATATCATTTTAGATTAAAAATCATTGGGTTTTGGATTGATAGCTGGACAAAAAAGGCAATATGGCTCTGGGAGAATGTGATGGGAATTTGTTGCTATTAACTGATCATTCAAGACTACATGATTAATTGATTAATTGAAAATAATCATCTGAGCAATAGATAATGACAATGCCAGTAGTTATCTTCTTATAAGATAAAAGATTTGTTTCGTTTGCAACTCAGAGAAATTGAATTTTGATCGATTTATGGAGTATAAAATTCAAAATCAAAGCTTTTCTGACAGTAAAAACACGCTTTGACGTTGCTGTTGTTTGATTTTTCTTACCGTGTCTATTGTCTTTCATATGAACCGCTTGTCCGCCTAACTGATGGAACAGAAAGTCGGTTTGTTTAGTCTGTCTGCCTTTTTAATTCTCTCCACTGTCTCAATCTTTCTCATTATCTCTCTCCTTCTTATGCTTTTTGCGATTCTCTTTGGTGCTTGCTCGCCCTGCAGAAACACTCGATTTTCCTTCTGATTAAAGTCACCAGGAAAGTAACGAGAGGCAGAATTAAAAGATGAAGAGTAAAATGACCAGTCTTACCTGTCAGTGCACTTTTCCCTCTTTTATAAATAACCCATTTACAAGACACAACTTGTAAATGGTCCCTTCCTGTAAAATACACTAAACTTACTGTAATTTATTTTACAGTAAGTTTACTGCAGTTTACAGCAAGATATTTAACTATAATGAAACATGTGAGTGAATAAGGAATTTATTAGAAAATAGACTGAATGGAGTGTAACAGAAAATGATGTGTCAGTCTCTTTTCACTTGAAAAAGACAAACAGGTGTCTTTTATCCAATCACACAACAGGTGATCAACCACAAGACCATGTTGATTTGTGACAAAGAGATCATTGCCAGGTCAGGACCTGGCATGTTGTGATGTCATGATACATCATATGTTTATCACAGCAACATTTCTGTCACGACAGCCTGAAAAACTGAATTCATAGTCATGACTGATTGCAGTCACACAGATTTTACATATGTGTGTACAGCTTGGATCTTTTTGTTTTCCAAAGCTAACTCTTAATGACAAAGCCTACAACTTATGAAGTCAGAGACTGTCCTGCAGATTATAAACCCATCAGAACAAAGAGACACACACAGTGTTTCCTTGATATAGGCAAGAGGGCAGCTAATGTGTCCATAGATGAACATAATATTACCAGTCAGATGAAATTTGAAGTAACTACACCTTCATATCAATTGAATTCTGTTGTCACAGTGACTGTATTATATCAATGTTTATTTTATCCAGTTTCTCTTAATGTGATGTAGTTTTCTAAGAAGCTTGTGTTGACAGCAACCCTGATGGAATTGATTTCTGTTGACTCGCTGCTTTAACATCCTTTGTGGCTTTATGTCCTATCCATTCATATGTGACCTTGATGTGGCTCCCTGGAATTCATCACATATGAGAGGATTAAAAATTATATTCTGTCGCTGTAATGTGTGCATCATACTTAACAGCCAGAAAAACTTGTGTTATTTGCCTGAGCTGAGTTGATCTCGGTACAGCATTAAGAGAACAACTCAAGCCGCAGACTTTTCTTTTATCTTGCTGCTCCGTTCTGGATCAGCATGCACTGTTCCTCTTAATCTTCTGTTCTAGCCAGAAATCTTATATATTGGAGCAGGGAAGGTTTTCATATTTTTTTTCATTTCTGTTGCTTGTGAACCAGGCTGTTAGAGGCCTTGTAACTATGACAATACCTCTTATACATTTCCTTTCTCAACTTGTTGTCTCTATACTTTCCTTCTCTGCGTGGCATTTTTGGGTTTTCTGTCCTTGTTTCCTAGGTCATGACTTGGGTCAGCATGACCTTTTAGTTTGACTATATCAGGCTCTGTTGTCTCTGAACTAGTCAGAGACGAGCAGATCAAACTTTGTGAAGCTACTGTTTCCCTCTGTGCACGGATGAAGGAATAAAGTCTTGATTTCCTGATTGATTACTATTGCTGACTCATTGCTGAGTCTCCTTCTCTGGGGTATTAAAAATTTCAGTTTCATATTGTAGAGGGATGGTATCACATTACCACATCAGAATGAGGCTTACAATATTATAAATTTAACTTACATTGTTATTGGTACAGCTTTGCATTGCACATTGTGAACTAACTGAAATGCAGTACTTCTTTGGTAATAAAAGAGAGGGAAGAGAAAAGAGATATTTGGTTGAAAATGTTTATGTAGTGAATCCCCAAAGCATATTTTCTGATACATTTATACTGACAAGATATATCCATTAGTGTAATGATATAAGCATATTATCGTGTGTACTGTCCAGTGCTTCCAATAGTTTTATCCTTATTCTTTAATCATTCTTAAATCATTAATTTTAAGCCCTTTAGGCCACATGTTTTCTGTTTATCAGGATATTTCCATCTTATTTCTCCCCCTCTCCCATGTAGAAATCATACTGGAGAAAAAAAGTTACAGTGACTCATGTCTTAACTGGATTTTTTTTATGAACTATTCTAAAGAGGATATCATTCTTAAAATGTAGCTTAGTAATAGTACAAATATGCACAAGAGGAATGTTAATAAATAACATATAATGACAAGATATTGTAAGCTTTGCTGCCTCTTTTTTCTAAAGATGAACACTGATAAACTGGAAATATTTCAAATTTTTATAGTAACAGCAATTACAGAGTATGAGATTAAAAAGATTAACCTTGTAGACTACGTGGCGTGTGCGTGAGTGAATGCCTTTTTGTGTCTGTATATTATGCTCTCACTGCTTCCCCAGCGCAGCTATGCAGACAGCTAAACCAACTCCCCACTAAAGACATGCAAGAGTCTGGCTTCCTTTAAGGAGATTTACTTGTTCTTCGATGGCAGAGTGAAAACCGAAACAGATAATACTTAATTATTAACAGTAAGTTGAATATTTCCATTAATGATGCAGACTGATAGAATAAATGTCACATCTTAGGAGATGTTGAATTCGATGTCTCCATACATCTCTTGTCGAGACACTTCTCAGTTCGATATGAATGGAGCACAGAATGAGACTTCCCAGATGAGTAAATGGACTATGGCACTTTGCATGAAAGATGTGAAATCTGAAGCACAAATCCTATGCCAATGGCAGCAGTCATTATCAAGAAATATTTGACTGTCGAACATTGGGATGATCTATTCAATTCAATGCAATATTTTGCAGCATTTTGAAAAGCCCTATAAGGCACAGTAACTAAACAGACACAACGTTGCCTCAGTGATAGCCAATTTCAGTCTGGATGAAGGATCGTCACCTTCAGCTCAATCTTTCAAAGACTGAGCTTTTAGTATTTCCTGCCCCGGCCATCCGACACAATATTAGCACTGAAATTGCCTCAACATCATTGACTCCAACTAAAGCCGCACAGACCTTGGCATAATAATCATAGACTTCTTTCTATGAGCTGCTTTGAAGCAGTTTCTGTTCACCACACAGCAAGTGAATATTGTCAGACAATTCTCCATGTACCAAAAAGCTGTGGTCTTTTATAGCTTTATAGCTTAGCCTACTACAGATGTAGCGCATTATCTTTTTGTTAATAAAATGACTTACTTTCACAACCTAACAGAATAATGCTAACTCTATGAGGTTTCTAGTTATGCCAGACCTACAGCTCTAGACCTAACGTCCATAGAGCTGGACAATAAGCTTTATAAAAATCCAGTGTTCAACAAATGTTGAAGATCTTAAAAATAATTTGAAATATTATCAGTTTATAATGTTGAGATATATTCATTTAAAAGTTTGAGGCCTACAAAGATCAAAATTTGAAACATGAAGTTACTTCCTCTTCCTCCTGTGAGGCCTTTATGCCATAGCTGTCTTGTGAGATCTTATTTTTCCTAATTCCAAGCTGAAATTGAAAACTTGGCACTGATTGGTTGGTCAACCTCCCATCAGTTATTACACATTACTGGAATATTAAAGGATTGCATTTTCTTTATATGAAACTAAGAAACATGCAGAGTTTGAAAAGGTTAAGAGCAATCAAATCTACTCCTACTCCAAGTGTGACCATGGAAGCAAGACTTCACTTATGTGTTTTTGAATTTTGACTTTATTTATGTATTCACTCATCGTAAATTCACATTTAGCATGAATTTAATATATCCAAATAATTTATAATTGCGCACCCGCCACGTTCTCCCGCCATATCTTGAATTTTCAGTGTTTGTATATATAGGCTGAGTCTTTTGGCAGCTTTTCAGTTGGACAATCATGTCCGTCATGTCGGATGAATGCTCAATTCAACAAGCCAGACGGCGGGCCAGAAGAGGAGCCTTCAGTTCTTCAAAGGTGAGCTATTTTTGTAGATATTATATAGTCTACTGGCTATCATTACACTGGACTGAGACTGGATGTGCCACAGTGTACTTGTGGCACAGTCAGTCTTTAGTCTGAAATACAGTAGGCCTACAGCTCACCAGGACAACATGATAAATAAATGTTTAATGTCTAGGTGTTTGTCTATTGTTATCTTTCATCACATTTTCAAATATCGGTGTGTTTTTTACCATACAAGTGAAACCAATTCTGATTTGTCTTAATATTCTGATGTAGATTTTAAATGTTCAGACAAGAAGAGGGTGCCGGACCAGTTTGCAGACAAAAGCCTTGCCAGATGACGTTTAAGGTGTCTGTGCTGAGGAGTAACTTGGTGACATGTTACAGGTCTAATAGGGGTAATCTGTCTTTTTATTTGTTTGCTCATTTTCAGGGATAGATCTTTGTGTATAGTAATATCATAGGAAGACTTATTGTAAAATTCATTTATTGTTTCACCATGTTTCACACCGATAACATTAAATCTTATGAAAAATGCTTATCATCCTTTGATAAATGGAGTTTTGACTTATTATTATTAACATTAATATTGTTTGTCCTTATAGTAGTGGTTCATGACATTTCATCTTGCTTGTTTTATTAATAACACCTCTATCATGATGGTAAAACTACTCGTAACATATCTTTGTTTACATCTGTTCACAGATGCCACTCCTGCCTGTTGGGTGGTCGTGCCTTTGGTACCTTAATGCCCAAGGATTTCTTCAGGCACTTCAGGATAATATACCTGAATTGCCAGAGGAATTTAAACTCTGTAGAGTCAATGGACAACCAATTGTTGTACCACTGGAGGAGCAGTGCCCAAGGGACGTTCATACTTGAAATGCTTTATGTCACTCTGCGCTGTAACAAGACCCAAAAGTATGCAAATATGTGACACAGTCCCATAGGAGTGAGTTTGTAAACTGGAGGTTGCAGGATGACACAAAATGGCAGGATCTCTACAATTCAACTGAAAAGGAATTTGTGAACAACTTTTAGATTGATCACGATATAAGGTCATGCGGTTGCCCACTCCTATAATGCTGTATTACACACAAAAACCCCACTTCAAAAAAAAAAATAAACCATCCAAATGTGAAAACATGGAAAAAAGTTATTTAGATCTTAAAAAAACTAGGAAAAAGAGACATAAAGACTGACATATATATCACAATATACTATAATACTGCACCACAACATTGTTATTCTGGACACACATTACAGTTGTAAAATATGCTTGAATATATATTTAGTTTAAAGGTCACTGAGTGAGTTATAATATCAGGAAGGATATTCAATAAAACAATGGTAATAAGGTTCTACAAAATGTAGTCTTTAACTTCTGCAAGCCACTGTTAATAATAGACATGTATTTCTTTTACATTTCTGCAGCCAACCACCAAGATGAGCCAGAAATCCAGCAGCATGAGGTGATAAAGTAAGTGGTGTTTATTCTAGTAGTTTAGATGCTTGAGTCTACATTTGGATTGTACACCTAGCAGATGTATTAGAGGCAATTTCTGTTGTTGGCAGCATGAATATTGTTATAAACAGAGTCATCATTTTTGTACTGGAGTAATCCTACTGGAATGGTGAGACCAGAAGCAGACAGCCATCCTGACGTGCAAGTAGTCCAGCAGCCTGAGGTGATAAGGCAAGTGATGTTTATTCTTTATCTCTCAACTCTGCCTTTGGAATTTACACTTAATTGAAACTGTTGGGATTTTGAATAACCTGATACTGTTCTGAAAGACTGTA
Source organism: Thunnus albacares (assembly GCF_914725855.1). Taxonomy (NCBI): domain Eukaryota; kingdom Metazoa; phylum Chordata; class Actinopteri; order Scombriformes; family Scombridae; genus Thunnus; species Thunnus albacares. The sequence goes on along the minus strand of NC_058121.1, from coordinate 16,935,458 downwards.
TACAAAACCTTAAACACACTGTCATTGTCACATTAGTTTGACAGATCAAATTGATACCTTACATTAAGATAAATGTATTTTTTTATTATTTATTTGTATGAATTTCCCAAGAGGAAAGACGAGTCATATAGCTCCACATCATGAGTTTCTATGTAATTATCAACAAGTTTGATAAAAGTTCTCTGGTTGCCTTTATTGGACATCCTTTCTTACAATGCTTTAGAAATTCCAGGAAAATCCAGGTTTTATAAACATTTCTTTGTGTGAATATGTGAAAGCTCTCCTTCTCTTTAAAGATTTCAATGCCATCCCTGCACATTATATTACACTGATGTAAATTCATGTCTGCTATTGTATGTACAGTGAAATATGTCCCTTTACATGCAACAACAGTTCCTTTTCTGTTTGTAATTTCTTGTAATTTTTGTCTATTCTGTGTGGTGTATAGAGAGGCCATCTACATCGAGTCTGATGTATCTGATGCTGAGGAAGTCCTCCTGGCGTCCCCAGTCAGCATCAATCCATCAATCCACACATGAAACACCATGCATGTGTTCCAGATGTAATGTACTCTTAATTCCCAGTACAAGTTACATCATGTATTCATCAACTGTTCTATTTTATTTCAGAATAACATGGACCTCACCACGATTTTGACTGATTTCAGGCGGGACAACATCGACAACACAAACAGCTTCACTGTAATTGCCAGATGCAAGCGCATCCTGCAGACCGCCTGTATAGCTCTGTCCAAGGTATATTTTAACTAGCACAAGGTGCCAAATGTAGAATACGTTTTTAGAAATGGCAGATGATTATGGCGGCTCAAGGAGGGAATTTTTCGGTAAGTTACACTCCCATTTAATACTTGTGACTACAGTAATACAGTGAATGCATTTTTGTGAGTTCATTCAATAATTGCCCTGAAATTAGCATATGTAACTCAATGAAATTACACAAATATTTTCCCTTGACATTTTCTTGCAGATTTATTAATGTTAGAAGTACAAAGCTCCCTCAGAGTTATTGAGGGGAAGCCCGGGGACCTATTATTTACTTACAACCATTAGTCCCATGCGCAAAATAAATACTACACAGCTGGAAAGCTGACAGCCCCCCGCTGCATCAATGCAGAACTCTTTAAGATGATGTGTGGTGAGGGGCCAGACATCACATTAATTAACGTGGACCTTTTCATGGAGGAAGAACTTAGGAACAACATGGAAAGGTAACATAGGGTAATTTAATGAGGGGTCCTGTAATTTGTAAGGACAAACATAACATGAATGTAGCGCGTGCCTGGTTGAGGTTTGAGTGGAAGGATGTAGATGATGATAGTATCATGTTTTATTATAACACAGAAAATACCAAAGTATTCTGGAATTACAACTGTGCATGTTTAGTTTTCTTTTTCTTAGAAACTGTCATTCTATTTATTTTAAAAGATTGTGATGTGCAGCACGCAGAGTACCTGGCCAGCCTCAAAGCAACAAATGGGGACTGGATAGATGACTGTGGTGTCCTGGACATTTTCAAAGCCACACCGCAGGATCTGCCCAGAATTAAGGAACAGGTTGTGGCTCACTTTCTTTTTCGCCTGTAAGAAATGGAGATGGAATTAACTGTGAGGTACGACATCTCAGCAGTTGGCTGACTGTTAATATTATGTGGACGTTTGTTCTGTCAATGTTTTTACATCCAGTTTTTTCTGTGATTGCCAGTCATACTGAGAACTATAAGCAAAATACTTACTAATGCTGTGGTAAATTTAATTTGACACAGCAGCACAAGGCAATGTAGTTAACATCAAAGAACACCTATAAATCAAAAAAATAAGTAATAAATAAGGTGAAATAGGAGTAACAGATACAATAAAATAGATCTGTGTATATACACTGTAAAAAAAAGAAAAAAATCATTAAAAAATCGTGAAAAGTCTGGCAGCAAAAGTTGCCAAACACCGTCAAATAAAAAACCTTTAGTTATTCTACAGAGATTTATTTTAAAAATACAGATATTTACTTTGGACATTTTCTACATTTTTACAGTCCAACCATTGTAAAATAAAAAGAAATTATTATAAAACATTGCTAGAATGTTAAAAAAAACGTATAAATCTGCACAAAAAATGAAAAAGATTGCAGAACTACCTTAAAATTACCTAATTTAGATGAAGACTCTTGTTTTCATACAGTAATCTACTGTATACAGTATATATGCAGTGTTTGTGTGTATGTACTGTTTTTATAAGCCCAACAAACTGTGGTTCCTGCCACTTATTTATATTATCTAATTTGAGTCCTGTTTCTGACGCACAGCACGCTACGACTTGGGACTGGAGTTAATGTGAGTCCATGTGGCGGTCCCTGATGTCTGGTACAAGGTGGCAGAGACTGTCAGATTTGGTCTGGCCTCATGGAAAAACACCCCCTTACCTTTGTCCTTTACGCAACGCATCAGATCAGGATTCCGGTGCTGTTTCTAAAAATATACATACAGTACATACACTCATACAGTAACTGTTTGTGTATACATGTGCAATAACTGTGGTAGTGAAAATTTAACTGTGAGTGGTGTATGTCTCAATCAGTGGAGGTAGATGGTACCAGGTGCTGTGGCACTGTGGAGTCTGATGGCTGATGGCATGAAAGAGTCTCCTAAGTGCTTTGAGGCACGTGGCTGGATGAGTCTGTGGCTGAATATGAGCTGCCTTAGCTCAGCATAGAGAGGATGAGAGAGGTTGTCCATGATAGCTTCAGCTTCAGTGTGTAGGGGGAGAGAGGGAGAGAGCAGGTGATTGGGGGGGGGATTAGGAGGAGGAGGAGACGAAAGGAGATGGGCAGTGGCTGCCATGCCCCGGTCTTGTGGTGCCACAGAGAGGCCTACTGAGAAGGGGGTAGCCAAGGTTTGAATGGGGACATTAGAGTTCCCCCGCGCTAGTGAGTCAAACCTGTCAAAAACTGGTTTAAGTTATTAGCACCTCCCTTTGTCGCCTCTACTGCTCCATCTGACCTTTTCATGGCAGTAATGCTCCTCTCTACTCTCTCGAATTGTCTTGCTGCAGCTTCCCCTCAATCCTGTTCTTGTAACAGTCTTTAGCCCTCCTCAGCTCCTTCTAGATTTCTTTCTTGGCATCTTCATTGTGTCCTGCCATGAAAGCCCTCTTCTTCCTGTTCAACAGGGCTTTGATGTCCCAGTTGATCCAAAGCTTGTTGTCAGGGAAGCAGTGAACCTTCTTGGTGGGGACAACACTCTCCTCACAGATCCTGTTATAGTCAGTTACACAATGAGTGAGACCCTCAGTGTCATCCCCGTGGTCTTCCTGAAACAGCTCCCAATCAGTTATCCTTTAACACTCTAAGCAAAAAAACTATATGCACCTGTAGAAAATAGACATAGCTAAATATATTTCCTGTTCTTTCCAGCCAACACTTTGATGCAATTCATAAAGTGCAAGGCACTCATTCTCATATAATTATGCACATCTCAGTTCTTTCTCTCTCTCCACACAATCACACGACTGATTAATGCTGGTGTGTTTTGCAATCACAACAGCAAATGTGATTATTATAAAGAAATGAGGATACAGCAATTCTACAATTGCACATTACCTTCAGGGATATTCATTTCAGCTGAATAATAAGTCTGAATTTTGGATAAAAGCTTTTGGCTCACCATTAGAAAGAAAGAACTCACAGACTTAAACCTTAGTTGGAAGCAACAAACTCTTTCTGTATTTTTATTTAAAGGGGATATATTATACTTTTCCTTATTTTCTACTTTCAGCCCGAGCCAACTTCGGCGCGTGGCAGATTTCTTTATATGGTCATCTGCTCCATAGACAGCGTGCAAGTTTACTGCTCTGCTTCACTGACATTATGGCATTTTCCATTGTTTTAGGGGAAGTCATGAGCCATGATTTGAGTCGAGCTGGCACACTGAGTGTTTTTCCATTACACAGCAGGGCAAAGTAAAATAAGTTATTTACCTGTTGGAGATGTGCTGGTCGTCTGCAGCTCTTCATCAAACATCATCATCACTGTGGCTGTTTCTGCTTGTACTATTCCTTCCTGCATTATTTCTGACTGATCCGCTGAACAAAGGGCTCCAAATATCTCAATATATTGTTGCGTCAACCAGTTTTTAGCGCCACTAATGAAGTTTTGCTGATTCAGTGAGGAACACGTTTAATTTCCTGTAAATTCTTCACAATAAAAGTGTCCTGTTATTTAGTCATTTAAAAGCTTTATTTGAAGCAGTGAAGCAGGAAATGTTGGGTTTTCATCGGCGGTAACTTAACATGACTCTGACACGTACTGCCTCTTGGCAGGCTTTCGGAAAGCTGGCCAATCAGAACAGAGTGGGCTCCTCAGGAGGCGGCCTCGAAGAGACAGGAGCTAAGACTGCCTGTTAAGAGACAGAGGCTGAACTGAAGGGCTGCATAAAGGACCAGTTTAAGATAAATAAGGAGTTTTTTTTAAGTGCAAATCATGCAAAGCTACTCTAGCGGAGTCCAAAAATAAAAATATAGAGCTGGAAATTAGCATAATAGGTCCCCTTTAAAAGCCAGCAATGCACTAACATGCACCTGTACAGTGCCTTGCAAAAGTATTCAACCCCCCTGAAAGTCATCACCATTTTCTTGTTTACAAGATATTAACACATATTTCCACAATCAGTATTTTCTTTGTTAATACTTGTGCTGTAGTATATATCTTTTGGCAAAATTAGTCTTTTCCTCATTTAAGCATTTGAATTACCTTGTCTCTTAAGTCTTCCTTATCTCTGTTATTTCACAACCTAGCTAATGACCGAGGACTGAGTGGTTTTTATATCCAGAGGGAGATTTCTACTTTAACCACTCATAGGTAACTAATAATGATCATTTATGTTCAAATAAGTGATATTGCTGTATCATTTGTGAATAATTTTTCATCTCTAAATATGGATCTCAAAGGCACAGGGGTTTGAATACTTATGCATTCAGCTTTTAGTTGATTTATTTTTAATATTAGCAGACAAATAACTTATTTTGCCTTTAGAAATATACTGGAGCATAAATGTTCACAATGAAAATGCTGATGAGAAAATATGTAACTGAGAAAATGGTGATTACTTTCAGGGGATTGAATACTTTTACAAAGCACTGCATATATTCCAAAACCAAATGTTGCCACCATTACTGTAAATGGGTCTTGACTATAATGCAAATGAGGAATGCAGCCTTCCTTTTCATGGAGAGGCAAGACCCATAATCAATAACAGGGGCAACATTTTGCTTCACTCTATGAGATGATTCTTGGTAGCCCACTCGCATTCCTGTTTCTGTAACCGACGACTGTGACCCTGGTTTAATCACTGTGATGATGGTGTGAATCACCATTTTCAAAATAAGCCAATTTGATGTTTGATCCTGACCACATCTCATATTTGTGTGGAATCCCATGTAACGTCTTACAATGTCTCTGAAAGTACTTAATACATGAATGCACTGTTATTCAATGTACCTCCTCCAGACTAATGTTGTATTTATGAAAAGAGACCTAAAATGTGTTGTCTTTATATTTGCTCTATTATGTAAACAAGTAATTACATCAAAATAGAAATAAATACATTACACTAATTTCTGTAGATAACCAAAGCGCCATGGTATGGAATTCATAAAGAAAGTTCACTGTTTCTAAGCTTTACATACCACTTGTTAACAGAGGGGGGGAAGTTGACATCATGTTTGAGGAACTGTTGGTGTTTGTCACAGGTGTTTGACAGCCTGTGACTGTGTCAATGTGTCTGCACAATGTTTAATGTATGTGTTCAGTTTGTTTATTTTATCATTATTTTATAATTTAAATTAACCAATATTTTTTATGACCATGCACTGCCTCTTTCTGTCCTAATTAAGCAGAGAGTTTTGCACTAATCAAGGTTTCTGAGTTATGTGGATAGCTCTTGAGTAATATGACCTTGCCCAATTATTGAAGTGCCACAAGTTGTGACTAACAAATTGGACAACTTTAATCCTGACTAAATCCTGAAGTGTTTGTGGGTTTTGTTGCTTTTTCATGACAGGCAAAATACACAGATTACACAGAATGCCACACTCAGTGTCTTTAACATTGTACAGTCAAGTATTCTCTATTTAGATAGAACATTGAAGGATTTCTGTGGTTTACATTTACTTATTTCAGACCTGCCAAATAAGTAAATGTAAATGTTTAATAAACAACTTGGTGATTTTGGGCCACATTGAAGTTGATGGGAGGGTCATACCAAAAACATGCAAAACACCTCTCTCACTTGGCTTCATCAGCTGCATCCTTATAAATAGAGTGGAGACACAAGAGACATCAGAATGAGATTATGGCTCAGAGGACTTATCTTGCGGTGCAGACACATTCTTGATGATTGCACACAGCGTCTGCCGATGGAGGATGTTGGACCCGGTGTGCTTCTGTTAACATTAACGAGGTATGTTGTGATATTAGAAGCATGTTTTAACCTTACAACAGGATTAAGTAAAAAGTCTGCACATGCTGTTGACTAATGCTAAGTTATAGACTTGCCTATGTAGATCTTTGGGTTCTGATCATTATGCTATATTACAAAAGTTTGCAGAGGAATGATATGGGGCCTGGTTAGTCCAAAATGGCCAAACATTACCTTGAAAATCGGTAACCATTACGTTTTCTTTTTCAGGCTAGAGATGATGCAGAGAAGCCTCCAGTGGGCAAGGGGAAGATTGATCAATGTTACAGCTGCACATTGACTTCTCAGTGCGTTGGCTGAATTTATTCGAGAGGTCACAATGTCTTCTCAGCCTGGACAACAATGCTCCACTGTGTATTTAGCAAAGGACAGCACAGATGTCCTCCTCTGTAAGTTTAAACTCTGAAATTCTATTTTCAGTCTGTTTTCTTGTAATACTGTGATCATTACATGCTAGCGCCTCCATAAACAGAGTGTGCCCACACACTCCTGTAAAATCGCAGACATCTGGTGAGTAGCCTAAAGTAGGCGACTCCAGACGGCCCGCCCACCACTTCCCCCACCACTCCATGTGTCAACTTTTAGCACCTGCCATAGCTTCTGTGGTTTTATTCTTCTGATAGTTATTACATCTTGCTTCACATCTACAAATACTGTATTGTATAAATATTCATACATTACAATTTAATTCCCATACATGATGCACATTATTGTTGTTTGCACTACCACACATACTTGCACTTTACGTACATTGTTTGTCTTTATTATAATCTGTATATTGCTTGTATGTTGTGTACTGTCTGTAAATAATATGTACACTGTCTGTATATTGTCTGTATTGTTTGAGAGTCACCAATGGCTGGAACCAAATTCCTTGTGTGTGTTAACATACTTGGCCAATAAATCTGATTCTGATGTCATTTCAGGCAGTTTCTGTGACCAGGCACAGCTGGTTTTGTGTGGTGGTAGGGGTCGATCCCATTACTTGGTCACTTGGGAACAGCTGTCATTCCTAAGGTCATGTAGGTTTACTGCGCTTCAGATGGCAGATATTCTGCATGTGTCTGTGCGTACAGTTAGACGATGTTTGAGGTGCTATAATCGTGTAAGAATGTGATGTAAGATTTGACCTGTAAACACACACATACACTTCTATTTGTAATATGTGTGAATATTGTTGGGTTAAGTTAGGTAATGGTTGTACTGGACTACATTTTTTACCTTTCAGACAAATCCACTTCACCTGTGCTTCACAGACCTGACAGATTCTGCCCTGGATGAATCTGTGCAGGACATTGAGGCTGGCATTAACCTAGTGGATCCTGGGCAATATGGCCAAAAATGTTATCACAATAAAAATTTTCCTATCAGTCAATATCGATAACTACTACGATAAATGTCAAATCTTGCCAGTTCAGAAGATTTCACAAATCTGAGGTAGAACATTCAAAACAATTATAATGATAAAACTTTTTTTCAACATGAGGATATGCATGAGTAAAATTAATTAAAATCCTTTTGCAGTCCTTTTTCCTCAACAAAAAAAAATATCTTAATAGAAAAATTAAGTAATTAATTAAGATGGCTCAGATTGCAAAGTTAGTTACATGTCCAGTAACACACGGTAACGTAATTCCAACTAAATTATACAAATGAAAACATCCACAATACATATCGTCAAGAAATCACCTCTGCCCAGATGAAGTTGTGACCAGGCATGCTACGGTAAGCCTATTGTCTCATTTCCAGTTGCCAGTGTTTCTTTGTTACTGGTAACGTTTTGATGCTCTCAACCCAGTTAACTTTGCTATATTGTTCATTATAATGGCTAATTACCCATTGTACATTTAAACACACACTTGTTCTGCTCAAGCACTCATAGCTTTCTCCTTCTTTTAGTGATTTTCTCGCTAATCCCACAGTTGCTTACACCCAATTCAGATCTGCTAGCTATTTTAGCTTAGCAGTTAGCAATGGCTTCCCTCTCTCCCTCTCACTCTCCTCTTCTCTCCTCTCTCTCGTGCTCGGTGTGTCTCCTGTTTAGCTATTCCTCTGCCTCCTTTAGTGATAATGGTACATGTAATTAATGTACTTCATTTGCCGTGATCGAGGCGAAGCTGAGTGAATTAGAAGCGTGGCTCAGCGAAGCCAACCCAGCGTAGCTCCTTCAATGTCTTCTCTCTTTCCCGCTCAGTTTAATTATATTGAACATTTGTATATATTATATTTCTATCAAGGAAAATTACATCAAGATAATTATTGTTATTGTTTTATTGCCCAGCCCTATCTTGAGTCTGTCAGAGCATTCCTGCATGCAAGTGAACTTTGTGTACAGAGAAAGAGGGTGCGAGCAAGCTTGTGCCGCATAAATGCTGGAGCTGCACTTCAAGCAGTGTTGCAGAGACCAGAATGACGGTCTTATCAGGTGGTGGATCCAAACTCATTGTGGGACATTGATGGAAACCACAAGCTGATAAGGTAGGTACAGCAACACCACTTATTTCGGTTAAAAAAGAAATCAATATTACATCAGCTGTATGTGTTTCCCATTGTTGCTATATCAATGTCCACCTTTAATATTTTCTATCCAGTTTTAGGTGGACGATAGTCATTCATGGGGCTATAGATGGGTATAGTCTCCTTGTGATCTTCCTGCATGCCTCAAAAAACAACTGCAGCAGCACTGTATTGGACAGCTTCATCACTGCTGTGGTCCACCATGGCGTACCCTCCAGGGTCAGGACAGACAGAGGATGTGAGAACAATACAGTCTGGCTGATGATGAACATTTACAGAGGCTTTGATCGTGGCAGTGCTCTCAGAGGCAGGAGTACCCACAATCAGAGAATTGAGAGGCTCTGGAGTGATCTCTGGCACGGATTGATGAATGTCTATTATGACTTATTCCATCTGGAGAGCGAGGGCATCATTGTTATTGACGATGAAATGCACCTCTGGGCTCTCCATTACATCTATCTGCCAAGGATCAACAGAGATTTGAGAGATTTTGTTAGCCAATGGAATAACCATGGTTTGAAGACATAGAGACACATGAGCCCACTACAGATTTTTGTTAGAGGCTGCCTTGAGCAACAGGGCCGTCTGTCAACTACCATACAGGACATTAATTCTCTTTAATTTTAAATGAGTTACCTGCAGCAAAATGTTCACCAACTAATAAGTGTTGAGCAGGGACGCAAACCCATGACCTGCTTTGTAACATTTCTATCGATGCCTTCACCATTACACCACCTCACTCTACAATGCCATAATAGCCCAACAAGGTTTTAATTTTATTTGTCATTGTTTTACCCTTGCTCATACCCATCGTTTAACACCAGAGTGCTTATTTACATTGTCTAACCAGTAAATTTGGAAGGGGAATAAAATAACACCCAAGTGCAAACTTGGGCTTTTCTTTAGGCTACCCAAACAAATAGCGTGACAAATGTCACGACAGATTAGGTGGGCTAATGGGTGCAATCGTTTTGCAGCAAAGGAGATGCTGGATTAGTATTGTATTTATTGGGACAATGTACAGTTTTAAACATAAATGTTAACATTTGAAGTACTGTACCAGAGTTAGCTTTAAAGCAGTCCCTCATAAATAAAACGTATAGCAGCACAATAACAAACAGTACAAAGTAAAAAACACACAGGACACATTATACAAAAAACAAAGTTACACACAATAGCACATCACATACACCCAGGGTGTCAAGTGTGATCTGCCCCTCTGTTTTACTGATTGGGTGGTTACAGTTTAAATTTTGCGGCTATGAAAACCACAGGGCGGAGATCATTATCATTTAAGACAACACCACTTTTTACACTGTCCTTGGTGACAATGGGCAGCATAAAATACATTATTCCATGAGTGCCACTTTTTTCACCACTTGTAAACTGACAAAAAATGCATCGTTTTCGCAATTCCATGCTGCTTTTTACTCTGTTTTACCATTACGTTACACACGAACACACATATATAGATAGATAGATAGTATGCCAGCTTTTATGATGGACAATGTTGCTTTGTGGTTAATCAGTGTGAAATCACCTGCTGTAATGTTAGTTTTGACTGGGGTGAAAACCTGCAAACTCATGGTTCTCCATGTTACATGGTTCCCTATCCCTGACCTAGTCGGATATATCGTTGCACTCTAAATAATACAAGATTCTTATTTACCAGTTTACCTACCAGTTTATTTACCAGTTGACATGAACATGCCATACCAGTAGTCTTGTCCACCAGCATAGGTGATTTCATTCATAGGCGGCGCTACGAGGCTATAAATATGATCATGGAAATATTATGCTGAAGCTTTTTGTGATTTACTTGGCTTGCTGATTGTTATTTGGATACTAACAGGTATTTTGGTGAGAGACAGAGAGCAAGAAAGAGAGACAGAAGCTTCTAGTCACTGATTATAACGACCAACGCGTTCCAACCCTTTCCTGATTTTGTTTTGCCTGTCTGTGTATTTTGGTGCCAAGCGCAGGTGGGAGTACAGGTGGGAGGAGAGGGGTATGGGGGAGGGAGGGGGGTTATTCAGATGAAGCAGTGCAAAGCGAGTTGTTGGTGTTGCTGTGCTGAGAATAGATGTCTCAGAACCACGTCTGTTTCTGAAGCAACGTCAATCCACTGACACTTCAATGATTTTATCAACAAGAAACAAAATTCTCTCAACAAGTGCACAAAAATAACAGAATAAGGCTTAAAATATAAATAAATAAATTGTTAATTGATCTGCAGCCTCCATACACTTCAGACTGATCAGTTGAAACTCAGCATTCTGCTTGTTATATGGTAGACATCGGCTTACCTGAGCTCTTTAATCCTGTGCGTCATGAAACTTCTTTCCAACTTTGTTTGCAGTTTTTCAGAGGTTCATGTTTTATTCTTGAAATGCCTTACAATGCTATTACTTTTGCATCACATTTTGCGATACAATGTGAGAATTTACAACATGCAATAGAGTAGAATTAAGACCATTTTCCCTGTAGGTTATGAAGCCACTTAAGAGAGAGGTTCTGTTCCTGGATTCCCAACATTCAGACATGAGACAAGGCTTTAGACATGAAACTTATTGAAACACATTAAGGTTTCTAAGGTTAGATTAGGTTAGAACATGCCTGAGGTTTCTGCCTAAGGCATGTTCTGCAGCTCAAAAAACTTTGTGTGCCTCAAAAGAATTGTTGTGTGTGTTTGAGTTTTTCTATATGTTATTTTTGTTTTTATCAGGTCTGTTGTTGTGGAACCGTGGACAGAATTAGCAGGCTCAGATATTAAGGTAAAAATAATTTGCAAAGAACATTTATCTGCATATCAATTTTTTTTTTAAATGAATTATTGGTTTGTGTCACAACTTGGGCTACTTTACTCTATTTCTCGTTTCTCATTTACAACTTGAACACACTGCAAACTGCCAAACTAGGTCTATCACACTAACACACAATCTTTAAGCTATTAAACTTTGTAGTTTGCTTTTCATTAAACTTTTTATTTTTTTATCTTTTTAAACAGGGGCTCCCCAAACAACATTTTGGCATTGACTGTGGAATCTTCATGATAATGAGTGAAACGTTTTCCAGAAGGAAAAAATTAAAAATTAAAATGAAGAAATAAAAAATTAATAGATTTTTAATTCATGCTCTCTTATAGAATGTCCATTAACAGTGATGAGTGAAGTTTTAGCTCAGTAGTCAGCGCAGTCGTCTATGATCTCCAGTTCGAGACCCAGTGTGATGACCCCCTTCATAAGGTAGTTTATTAATGAACACTTACTGTAACACTTTAATTTTCTAAAATTAAAAGCATAATAAAAACGAAAACAGGATTTTAAAGCCTTTCCACTTTGTTTCGAATACAAATACAAATAATTTTGCTGCCTCAACAAATATAGATACAAATACAAATACTGGGCCCTCTGCACATCCCTAGTTTGTAGCCCTTTTCACATGTGCAGTCTTTTCCTTTACTTTACTGGCATTGGGCTCATGTGTAAATGGAACAAGGCCCAAATGACAGCAGCACAATGTCAGCACTCTGACGCAGCTTCAGTTGTTTCCCTTGTCCTCAGTTCCACCTAAAGCAATTTTTGTTATCGTAATAGAGTCATACTGTTGCAATAGAGGACTCTCTCTTCTTCTTTTCATTCAGCTTGCTGACTTCAGATGCACACAAACCAACCAACACAACTTTGCTATATTTGCAGTACTCCTGGTATGTTGTCCTGGCGGCTTCATTTGATTTCACAATGGTATAACTTCAATGCTCATATATATGATTAAAATAAGTACAATTTGATTTGTGATTTCGTCCAGGAAGTTGCCCCCTCTGTGATCCTTCCCAAGATTTCTTTTCTTTTCTCTTTGGGTTTTTTTGGGGAGTTTTTTCTTGCTGTTATGAGGGTTTAAGCTATGGATTGTCGTCTTGTGGCCTGTTAAGCCCTTTCAGACTGGAAATAGTGAGTTGGGCCTCCAAATAAACTTTACTTGAAACTTCAACTGTGTGAAGGCTACAGAACATGCAAATAAAGAGAGGTCCTTCGCCTCTGACGCTGTGTCCTTGTTCCAAGATGATGATGGAGATTTTGTAGAGACTTATGTTTATGTTCACAGCTGCCTGAGGAAATGTTGCACATGATCTTCATGCTTGTGGTGCTACAAGACGGCGACCCTGCAATCCATATCCTGGCTCTCACGTGCACACATTTCTGGAGGATAGTGAGAGAAGAATCCTTTCTGAAGGAAGCACACTTCTGCTGGCTTCACAGTAAGTTGAGTGTTGTTTCCTTCTGCCCTCCTCCCATCTTTTTAGATGCAAAATACCTCTGAGCTGTAAGTGAAAGTCACTCACTTAAAGGATCACGGTAAACTATAGGTGCACTCAACTTGGACATGCTGGTTTGCCGCTGCTTACGTTGCAGCGAGGCCAGAGCAAATTTTTGTTTTAGATAATAAGTGTTTATTTTAATCTCACATTTCTCTTGCAGTGGTCATAAATTCCTTGCTGTGGTGGCTGCTAAATGAATCCTGGGGAAACACTGCCACCAGAAAATTTCACATAAAAAAATCTGAACTTACATTTTACACATGAACCCTTCTTCTGTGATCAGGTGTGGTGAACTGGAATGCATTTGCAGAGGAGTATGGAAGGACCTACAGAACTCCATATGCAATCTCCTGTTGCATTCAGTGCAATTCTCTCTGCAAAGACTATGAGGGCTATAGGGGATGTGGACAGAGAGGAAAACTGCAAAGGATTCTACTCGGAAAATTACCTTGCAGGATACTGCAGCACTGACTGTTTTTATGTGGCTGGAGGCATTTTATGATTGACCTCTTCATCTCTACCTCACTGAAACAAGCTCCTGAGGAATTATTCCTGGGGAATAATCTGTCTTCTTTTCATAAGCTGTATCTCTTACACTTTGTTATACAGGGCACGTAGTTTCCTATCATTTCCAAGAAAAAAACTGATGTAACTGTAACAATTTCATTCATTTGAAAGACAGGATCTGATATTGATCAAGCTGAACCCAACTGGAAGTAAAATGGAAACCCTGTTTTGCTGTTCCTCTTTTCCTGCATCTCGTAAAGTCGCATCTGTCATGACTTGCAGGAAGTTATTATCCTGTCTATTGTATTTTAATGTGTAAAATAGGCTACATTACCCTTGTTCACCCATAAACTTTAGTCAGCAGTAATTCGTCCATGTCAAAACAATGGATCCCTACACCTGTTATGGAGGACATTAACATGTTCAACCACAGAAATTTTGTCATAATGACTCCAATACTGCATTTCTCCCTCACATGATGACCTGACTTATCTGAGCCTTATTCAGGTGCTCGTGTTGTGTGGCTGTAAATATTTGAAAAATGTCAGTGAGCTCCAACTATTGTATAACTGGCTTACTGGACAACAACACACACAATCACACTAATTTCTGTCATTTCTGTTTTTCTGCATCCCTTGCTTCTGTCAGACATGGTAATTCTTTTGGTTTGAGAGAAGAAATATACTTAGAAGTTGATGGTCCTGCATTGCAGAAGTTTTAAGATTTAATTAGTACAGCAATGGCAAGATAAAAAGTTCAACCTGACTGGAAAAATGATATTGCTCGGTTAACAATATATATGTAACCATTACGATGTAATGTGTGTAAAGAAATGGGAATGAATCAGATATGCTGTGTCTAATTTCAATAAGTAAATGTCATCCTGTTCTCTGAAGTTAGTTGGTTATATTTGCCTCATTGACAGTAATTTACATATACTTAGGCTAATTACCCTTGTCTGCATAATTTTGACAACATAGCAGGAAGATCATGATTGTCATACATTTTAAATATTGCCAATATTGGCATTGCAATGCAAATGCAAACCATGCATTTTAAACACTCATTGAACATCATATTCTTCAAAGTAAATTTTCCTTCAAAGTTTTATTTTTTCTTCTTCGTAGCTAACTAAAATGGATTTGAACAGATGAAAGAAAACAAGAATGCCACAATGATAAACAGATGAAACCCAGAATGCCCTCAGGTGGCCATACACATATAAGAAAGAGGGGTCGTGACTTGTAGTGGTCTTGCAGACTGCAGACGGATTCTATTGGCTGCTTCGGACAGACAGCTAACTTTACTCCTCCCCACACTGCAAGAAATGCACTAGGCACACTGCAAAAAATATCTGCTGAACAGACGTCTTTCAAGCTCTTGGGGAGTTGTGGTCTTCCATATCTTCCAGTGCAGATGTATGAATATTCCGAGTTTGTTGCATCCTTAATTTCAGAGTGGCCTGCAGTAAATGCTAACTGGTAAAGTTAGCAAGCTGTAGGATGTCAGAGAGTCCATATTATCCATCTATGTTACTGTCTGACACTGAGCAAAAATACAACAACAACAACAACAACAAGAACACAAGCACTCTTAAAAAGAAAATCTTTAAGGTAAAAAAAAAGATAACATAATCCAAAAAAACTGTCAAGTCCCAAATCAGCTGCAGTGAAGTACTTTGGCACTCAGTGACACAATTCAAATTTGAGATCACATGATGCATTTCTTTGGCTCAACCAATCAGCTCCTGACTTCACAGACAGCCTGTCATGACCTAATAAACTCTGAGACAAATTTAAAAACTGTTAAGTAAAAGCAAATTCAAACTAATGTTTAAATTCTTTAATTTGCACCATGAATTTGAGGGTTTTATTTGAAAGTATTACAAAAATAATCTTCAAATGGGTGATTTTCTTTATAAAAGGGAAAACACAGTAGCTACCTTAACTACAGTAACATAATGGTTTCTGCAGTAGTATGAATATTGCTGTGATTTTCTTCAGTAGTATAATGTTTGTGATTTACCACAGTAGTATAATGTTTGTGATTTTCTACAGTAGTATAATGTTTACTGTGATATACTACAGTAGTATAATGTTTGCTGTGATTTACTACAGTAATATAATGTTTGTGATTTTCTACAGCAGTATAATGTTTACTGTGATTTTCTACAGTAGTATAATGTTTGTGATTTTCTACAGTAGTATAATGTTTACTGTGATTTTCTATTATAGTGGGATTATTACGGTGACTTTCTACAGTAGCGTGTTGATTACAGTGATTTATACAGTATTAAGTTGATTACTGTGTTTTTAGGCCTAATACACAGTATTATACTGTAAAAAAATATTCACAGCAACTAACTGCGCCGAAACACAGTAAAATACTGTGGATTTCACAGCCATTTTTGAGGTGTGTGTCCTTTAGGTTTGAGTAACAGAGTTTTGTATTCAGTATAAACAGCCACTGCAAGCAACTGCAGGATGTGTGTGTGTGTGTGTGTGTGTGTGTGTGTGTGTGTGTGTGTGTGTGTGTGTGTGTGTGTGTGTGTGTGTGTTGGGGGAAGGATTCTGGATGTAAGGGCTAAAGAGTGCTTTGGGAGTCGAGCCAGGAGGGATGTTGCAGCAGCCCAGGCAGGATGACTAAAGCATGAAAGGAGGGTTGGGTAGAGTCCCCTGTGAGGGAGGGTGGTGGGGGGCTGATACGGTGAATAGTGCAAACTGCAAACCTGCAGCAGCACATTTTACATTTTATAAACTGTGGTTAAGTACATCTTTAGAACAAAATCGGCCTTTTTGGTGCAGGTGGAAAACATCCATGAAACAAGCACCGAGATACAATCACCCTCTGTATTTGTTTCATAATTTCTATGGTTTAGCTGCCGCCTTCAGATCATTCAAATGCCTCTCTGGTGAATAAAATCCTTTTCCCTACAAAAATCTGGATATTTCAGAGTGTGCACATTTTGAAGCTATATTGGAGCTGTAGCATGAGCTTCTTCTTTGTTTGTTTCAAGTAAAAGAAATTAAAAGCTACATTAGAGATACAAGTCCTCATGTAAATGTCTCACAATGCTGTATTACATGTGGGATGGTTAGAAAAAAACATCTGAAATGTTTTTTAAAAATATGCTAATGTTTCTCTCTCTGCAGTCTCAAATGGCGTGGGAACTTCGACTGATCACTTACTCTCTTGTTGGATTCTGCTGTGCAGCTGCTTTGAGTATTAGTGTGTGTGCGTGTGTGTGTGTGTGCATGTCCATTCTCCCACCGCCGTCTTTCCAGCAGGAGCCAAGCTTCTTAAAAAAAACACACAACATCAAGCAGCAGCAAGATTTGCTTTGTGTGTGCGAATGTAAGTCGCAGTGCTCATGTGCTATAAGTCCATGTGAACGTGCATGGTGTTGTCTGAGTGCCAGTGTGTACCTTTGCATGAATGTAGGCGTGCACATACATGTCAGGGTGCACCCATGTGGTTCACTGTGTCTCTGCATGTGTCTGTGTGGGTTGTTGTGTGTGATAGTCATGGGAGTGTGATTCCTTTGATCACGACAGCAGCATGGAGAAACAGATTACCTTCCACTGCCGCGGTGACAGAAAAGCGCTCTCAGGTTGACAAACCTCACCAGCAAATTTAATATCCTTCTCATTTCACCAACAAACACCAGGGTACAAGAAGTTGTACGTGGAGTTGAATTGAATTTCTTTGTGAATGTAATGCTAAATAATGTGACAATATCTGTCTTATTATTGCATTTCTGGAATGCAGAGAAGACAGTGCTGAGCTGCGCCAGAATGTGCTGTGCTTTTAAACAGATTGCAGCACTATGCCAAAGTCAGCTGTTAGAAGATTAAAATTATCCTCAAAATTATTGATATACCACAAGGATGTTGGCTGGAAAATTCTAATTTACCACAAAGATGCTCATTATATGATGCCACCAAAGCATTGCCAATCCTTTCAAATTCAAATAACATGGTAAACCACAGGAAAGATTTTCCTCCTCCACTCAGAAATGTGTCTTTCTTCTTGTCCCTGCAGTTGAATGTTTGATGTTCACTGTGTAGAATGATGTATGTGCAGAGTCTGACACTAGATAATCTCTATGAACAGATATCTGCATATGAATGTAGAATCTGTAGGCAACAGAAGAAGATTTTAGTACTGGAAGCCTTTCTGGTTTCCATTTGTAGTCTGTTTAGTCCAAGTAGTATTGACTAATCACATTTGAGCGAGCTTTGGTTGCATGCAGGTAAACAGTCCATGTGGAGAGCAAAAGAGGCGGAATGCATTGGCCTAAATGCAATCTCGGAACCCATCAGCTATCATCTGACGACGATTAAACTTTTTATTAGCTCTTTTTAATTTGTCTGCATCCATATTAGAGATTAACTGAAATGTCGTCTAGACAGTCTCAAGTTGCTTATCGGACTGTAAACAACAACCAGCAAATGGAAGAGGAAGTCTTAGCCCTGATATCTGTTATCTGGATATCCATTGGCTACACCAGAAGTCCCAAAATATTGGCTATTGCCCCCAGATAGCCAATGGGTTCCCAGATTGGACACTAGAAGTCTGTTTTCACATTCATTCACTGAAAGTGGAAAGTTTCTCTGACCTCATTGAAAATCCATTTTTAAGGGGTGGGCATACAACTTGTCTGGAAGCCAATCCTGGTCCCCTCACACAAGTTTGATGTGGAAACTTGAAGCCTCCAGTGCACATACACTGAGAACTGATTTAACGGTAAGTAGGGGACATCGTCTGTGAAGTAGTTAAACCTTTGAAATGAAGTATGTTTGCATCATAGACTCTGGAATTTTTAATGAGGGAGAGGGATTTTAACATGGTAATTGTACTTTTTTTGTGGAAAAACCGAATCAGACACGCAATATTGTTCCAAGCAGAGTATTTTTATATGTCTTAATCCATGTCTGGAGGAAATCTTTAAATCAAAGCATTCATGGGAGACAAACCATTTGCAGTATCTGCTATGCTTATTACAATACATTATTACAATAGATTGTTCAAGTCATTTTCAGTTGCATTTATTTTATTCAGAGTTGTATTCAATGTGTTGCCGTGTTTTGCTAGAAATTAATTTATTGTGCTGATTCTTCCTCTCTCTCTCACACACATGGATGAGTATTGAACACTGAGCGTTAGCATTAGCATCCTCTGTGTTAACTCATATCTACAGCCTCAGGCTCCTTAAAATGTTGGCATTCCCGACACAGTTCTGTCACTTTAAAGGTATAGTTTGACACTTTTTGGACATTTGCTTATTGACTTTCTTGCCGAGTGTTAAATGAGAAAATTGATACCACTTTCTTGTCTGCATGGTAAAAACAAAGCCACACTAGCAGCCGGTTAGCTTAGCTTAGCACAAAGACTGTAAACAAGGAGAAGCAGCTAACCAGATGCTGACACTGACTTCATTTTTAAGATGTGCAGACATCTTCTCACCTAAATCTGGACAAGAAAGCCAATTAAAGTATTTCTTGCAAGTTTCAAACTATTCTTTTAAAGGAACAGAACTGTGTAAGGGAAAGAAATAGTCAAGACATAACCCCTTGTAAAGCCATATGCTTTTTATACTTCTTTTTTTAATAATATAAAAATTTAGTGAGCTTTAGCAGTGCTGGCAGATGGATTTTACCTTTGGACAGCCAAGCTAGCTGTTTCCCCCTGTTTCCACTCTTTGAGCAAAGCTAGCTTCTTATTTACTTGGGTCACATTATGTGCAACAACAATTGCACAAAGGATCGTAGTGCATTCACACAGGATTTCATGAATTATATTCATAGGTTGAATTTTTTTTTTTGCAGAAACCTGGATCAGACCATATCCAGTTTTGAAAAGCCCCCAAATTCCTGCTGAGACAGTAATAAGAGTCGCAGCAGTATGCCGCTGTAATACTCGCCTGTTTGCAGGTTTCTGCAAACTAAAAACCTAGTCAAATGGCTTTTGTGTTTAGTGATTGGTTTCTGTGTAGTATTGCTATCTAAAGAGTTATTAAATGCTGAGAATGTGTAGATGCATGCATGGTAAACAGCTTATTGTGAATAAGAACTCAGCATGAGTGACTATCCAGAGTGTTGTAAACACCGTCTGTAAACACACAGGACTTCTGGCAACATGAAACTCATCGTGGGGTGAGTGTGATGAAGGGTTGTGGCACTGCTGGTCTTGAAATCTGTTGGATTTATCAGATGCTCAGGATAGAAGATGTCTGACTCCAATGAAGCTGCTCTAAAACATACCTACAGCCAGAGAGAGCAAGTGTTAAGATATGTAGTTTCAGTGTCTAGAGAGTAGCGATTACTCTGCCACACACACATTTTCTCAAACATTAAACTGAAATGGATTATCACCACCCCATCAGAAGTTGGCAACTTGCACCAAATGTTACACTACTGTACAGCTTGGAACCTGGCAACCTGACCAGCCCTGAACAGCTGCCGATGTCTGATCTTATCAGCATGGGGGAAGGGTTAAGAACTAAATCTGGCAACCCAAAAGAAGAGGGACTAAAGGAAGTACGCTGCTTTTGCTGCTCTTTGGATCATCTGTAAAGCTTTCATAAAGTTTTTGTAATCTCAAGGTAAAATCCTGTCAAACAAATCTGACTGAGAATGAAATCATATTAGGCTATTTTTATAGCTGAATAGTTGGAACTAACTGTGTTTTGTTACAGCCTGTTTTAACAAATCAAATCCAATTTTGCAGTCATTAAAACACTGAACATTTAAAGACGTTACGAGACTACATTAAATCAAAGCTGCATTCTGACACTTGCAGTAAAAAAGACCAATATTCATCTTAAACCCTGCATTTCTTGGAATATGTCAACAATTTGCAAGTGGCAACTAGCATGTACTGCATGCCACATAACTATTATGTTGTCAGAAATGGCTTCTAACAGCCATCTCATCAGTTTGTGTGATTTTGTGATCAGAAGGTTGCTGGTTCTAATCCTCAGATATCTCGGATCAGAGAAAATGAGGAACTTGTCACCCTTTAAATCTCATATTGACATGTACCAAAGCATGTATGTGTGTAGCTACTGTACCTGTTGCTGCAAATAAAAATAAACCAAAGCAATATTTTGTCAAACATATTTTGAGAATCAAATTGCATCATGCGTGAACACTAACTTCTGTAAAACATACTTCTTGTAGATAAATGGTTTCGATGGGACGCCAGCAGACTCATGATGACATCTGTTATCATTGGACCTTTATTGAATTTTTCACATGTTTCATTGCGAGCATACTGAGACAGACAGATTGTCTCTGAGATGGAATTTGCATACAAAAATGCATGTCATACCTGGCGCAGATGTGTGCAAGTTCACGTGCACTTTTTCAGGTATGTGTGTGTGTGCATGAACCCCTCCCAGTGCGATTCACTTCTGTGTAATGCACCTAGCCTGAGGGCCGAGGTTGCCAGGTTGTGTAAATAAATTAAAGCAACAAATTATGTTTAAAAGCTTCTCCCTCAGGCTAGGGAAAACTAAGATCCATTATTCATGGCCTTTACTGCTGGGAATCTAACGGCAGGTGTGTGTTCGTGTGTGTGCGTGTGTGTGTCAGTATTTTTTGTCAATTATTCAAAGATTAACCGCCCTTACCCCATCACATTATCTCGTTGATGAAATTGAATACCATTTACATTGTGATACAAGTGATGAAAACTACAACAACGGATGTTGAACCTCCGTTTCATGGTACTGAAATTGGAGACATTCTTGTACAAGAAACCTTTAAATGCTGACATAACAATTTCCATTTCCGTCAATAATCACCCTTCAGTCAATAGGTTAATAAGGCAAAATAGAAAATATTGCTTTATGATAAACATTTGATTGATTTAATCTTGAAAATTGCATCACTTTTCTCTAAAATCTTGATTCAACATTGCACAGTGCGAGTGTTTTGTTGGAATTCTGCGCAAAAATCATGTATTTGAGATCAGTAATTGGAGAGAAGTGCTACGCGGGAGAGCTGCAGTCTTTTCCAGGTCAGTTGAGTTATATTTCTGCCAGCATGTGCTGGCCAGTACAAGGATCTCCCCCAGCATGTTGTTAGTACATCTCCAACAGGAACCTTCTTCACACATGACCAACCGATCCTGGCCTCTCTCGTCTCTACTGTGAGTCTACTCTATACTCTACTCCAGTGGATCAAATACTGAAATAAAAATGCTGCTTTAAAACAAGAGCTCAGGTGCTTCAAACATTACTGCTACTTGCTTGTACATAATGCTACTGCTGCTATTAATAACAATTATTATATAAATATTTGTGTGTTTTGCTTAGCTTTAAAGGAATAGTTCTACATTTTGGGAATACATTTTTTGCTGAGAGTTGCATGAGAACGTCATCACCACTCTCAAAGACCAAAGTGCAGAAACAACATTTCAGGAAGCTACTGGGCCCGGCCAAGAAATAGTCCCGCACATAACCCTTCATAAAACCTCATTATGGATTTGACACTTCAGTTTTTTTCCTCCATTCCATTCCCCAAACTGCATCCCTTTGTTTAATTTTGTTTGTACAGTCAGACCACATCGTTTAATTAAAAATCATTCATCATTTTAGTTTTAATTCTGTGGTAAATCATCATCTGGATGCCGCTCGGTTCCCACACAAACCATTATCAGAGTGGAAGCGGTGCTTATTTACTCTTCATTTACTTAAACTGTGATGAGACGCTGAAAGTGTGTGTTGGAGAGGACGGAGTGTTTGCACTGACAGATCAAAGGCTCTTTTCATTAACATCTCCACAGAGAAAAATAAACTTGTGTAAATGATGTTATCTTCAAAGCTGAGCTGCCATGATTTTTTAAAAAAGAGGTTTTCAATCATGGTATCATACCGATCTGGCGGATTGCTCTGACTGTGTTAAGAAACACACTTTACTTTTATAATGTATTTTCTAAAATTTATTTTATTACCTTTTAAAGTCAGGTTATCATCATGACATGTTCAGGGATAAACTAATTTATATGACATATTCCCATGTTGCTAATCCGAGCCACATTTTACAGAATCAACTCCCTGAACAGTCATAGAGATTTTCTCCTCACTACAATGTGGTTAAAATCTATTCGAGCCATAACAAAGTTATGATTTCATTATGATGTCATTTTAATTTCATAATAATGTTATTACACTGCAGACACATTCCCACAATACTGACTGCAAGCCAACTCATTTTAATTAAAGCAACTAGTAATTAACATACCCTATTTACATTTTGTAAATTATACAGATGTTTCCATTTGAGGCTGCAGACGACAATGAGGATTATAACAAATGAAGAGATGAGAAGAGAAGCAGATGTATTTGCCAAGGAAATAATATGGATGAGAGTTTGTAGGGATGATATGAAGATGGTGTTTATTGAAATTAACTGTTACGAGGCTGTAATCATTCCTTCCTATTTAAATTTATGTGGTAATATGCCTGATCAAGTTTAAAGATCCCCTCCAGAGATATAAAAACACTCTGCTTTGAATAACAATTTGTGTCTGATGTAGTTTTTCTATAAAGAACAAAGTTCAATTACCTGGTTAGAAATTCTTAAAATGGCATCTACTCCTTTTACCTCATTAAAAATACAGAATCTATGAATATGCAAATGTTTGTATCATGTAAGTTTAACTGCTGGACAAAACATGTCTCTTACTTCCATTCTGAGTGTTGGAGACTTCATTTTTCTACATCACACTTGTCTTAAGTTGCATACTTTACCACGAATGGCTTCCAAACTAGTAGTGACGCCTTGGTGAGCACAGAAAAACTTTCAGCAGATGAAAGTGAAAACAGCCTTTTAGAGTAAAATTCTGCACATACATCATTCTGCACAGTGAAGATTAAACATCCAACTGAAGGAACAATAACCAAAACACATTTTTGATTGGAGATGAACTTTAATAAAAAGCTGTATGCAGTTTCGAAAACGTTGTACTGCACACAACACAATGCTAACCTTTTAGTGAAAGCACCAAAAATTCAACTCAAAACAACCCCACGATAAATATGGTATTCTCACACAGTACAAATACATCCAGGTAAAGTGGAAATCTAGCTTTGTGATAGACCAGCAACCAGTTTTGGATATCTCCCTGCTTTTATCCCTGTGCATGCTGGGATATCTCCAAAGCCTCTTAACTGTGAAGAGGAATAAGCAAATTGTTAATTTAAGGATATATTTCAACAGCCATAGTGAGTGTTTCAGCATGTTTCAGTGTTTCAGCAGACACTCCCCACCTCCCAACATGTAAGGTCTTTATAATATATATCATGCCTGTTAGGCTTTGACTTTGTTTGCATGTTGAAATGCGAAGGTTACACGAGGCTCTGTGTTTTGTTGATATAGCTTTCTGGTGATCTAACGCATGGTCTTACAGCCTGGTTTTCTTTATTCAGCCCTGTTTTCTTTCAACTATGTGTCACACTGTCACCCTTATCTCAAGAAGAGTTATGGATTTGCAGTTTGGGTTTTTTTTCTCTCTGTCTCCCGCCATCATCTACTTCTCATGTTCAAGCCATGTTTAGGCTCCTTGTTGGAGACACCCAATCTGATACTGGAGGGGCCCACTGTGGGCAACCTTATCTCCTCATTTTCTTCTTCCTGCTGTCTTAACTGTTCATCTTCCTGCTCAGAAGATTGTTGCTGGTACTTGCCTCATGTTGAGTTGGGGGCTTCTCAGTCATGGGTCATCTCCAATTCAGACCACCGGCCGTGTAAACAGACAGAAAGACTGGATAGAGAAAAAGGGAGAGAGGGAAATGGAAGGCAGTTTGCTTTTATTTGACTGCAACATTGGTTAGCAGTGTGCACTATAATTTTTTTACACAATGAACCTTTGTGGAAAGACCCACCATAATATTATTGTGATTTGTGGTAAAGTTTGAAGTTTATTGTGGTGTAGCAGTCAGCTTGTTAAAAGTATTACACTTTGTTGATTTGAGAGATGGGTAAATTCTTTCAAACAGGCTCAGCTGTGTGCTGTTGCATAATTAGTCTATTAAAAACTGTAATGATGTTGCAACTACAGGCCGAAAGGAAACTTAAGCCAAGCAGTTTTTTTTTTTTATATTAGCAGTTTTTATTCATCAAATTCCATTTAACAACAGACAGACAGAAAGAAACATTGCTGTGATATACTGTACATCCCCCTATCTTGTCTCTATATCCTCTCTTCAACTTCAGTCAGACTGACACCCTTTCCCTTTTGGTTTTGTCTTCCTCTCGTCGGCTCTTCATGCTTCTCCGTTCCTCTATTTTTTTCCACCCTCTTCTCCTTCAGAGCTCCTCAGAGTGTAAAGCTGAAGCAAAGAGGAGAAAAATAAGGTGCTCAATCAATCCCAGTAGTTTGATCGATCCCAAAACTTGCAGGAATGAAATATTATGGGATGAAAAATGGCACACATGCGGACTACTAATTGTTACCATTTCCTACAGAGACATGGCTCATTAGATGCAAAAATAATAAGTTCTAGACTCATATTTCCAAACCTAGCAAGCAATTAATATGAGGGTGCCTGCATAAAGGAATCATTTTCCCCTTATTCTTCTGTCTTGGTGCTGTTGCTTCAGCCTTGAACCTCCTCCGCTGTCTATGAGTTGTGTGTTGTTATGTTCATGATACTCTCTCACTGCATCTTGTAAGTGTTGTGGGAGTATTGTGAATAAGTTTTTATCACAGTTAATTATCAGTATTTTTAATGGGCCATTGGTTCTTATAATTGAATAAAGTAGATAAGATGGAAAGTTTATTTTATGCCTAATGTACTCCCACAGTTTAGTGTGTTAAAGGGGCGTCATAACTCTTGTTAGTGAGTGAGTGATTATGTTCTTTAACATGACAGCTCCATCATCATTATTATTTGCACCGTCTAGATTATAATGAACCCATTTGCACTAAAAATATCTGGTTTCAGTAAAAAGATGAGAAGAATCTGAGATGGGATACACAGATTGCTTTTCAATACAGAATTATGCACATTAATAATTCTTCTTTACTGAGACTACTATAACTACTTCACTACTATTAAAGTACTATATTATACATTCATAGGATACATTACGGGCTGTACTTTCCTGAAACGAAACGCAGGAGCAAAGAAATAGACCTGCACCCAAGAAAAATTGCATAAAGACGTGACGCGTTGCCCTGGCGCTGGCTTTGCAACAGCAGGAAAATGAAGCTCTAGATGGGGTATAGATCATTATTGACATAGAATACTACACATAATGTCTCTAGCCAGTACAACAGATCTTGTGAGAATGACACATTCCCATTATCATAGTCACAATGTTTGTCCTTAGATGGTTAATCAGTGTGAGTTGATGTTTTCTTACATGTGAAGGTTTCAGTTAGCTGGTGAATACCTTCCTCCTCATCGTCAGGAGCTACCAAACTGGCTGCAAACGTCCATAAGATCCCCATCCAATCGATGCTTTCCTGAGCTTTGACCTCACTAGGGACTCCAGCAGGGCTTGATTTTATAGGACGAACAGCACCTAAGCAGAATAGAATAAAGAAGAACAATAGAATAGACTACAGAAAAATGTAAAGCAAAGTAGGCTGCTGATTTATTGGTTACATTGATATTTACTATTTGCATCCCACTAAATCAAGTCATCTTTATATTTCAGGTATAGTTTAGGGAAATATACTTGTTCATTTTCTTGCTGAGAGTTATATAAGAAGATAGACACCACGGAAAATAGGAAGCTACCACCAGTAGCTGGTTAGCTTAGCTTAGAAAAAAGACTGGAAAGGGGGGGGGGGGACAGCTAGCCTAGCTCTGTCCAAAGGTAACAAAATTTGATTACCAGCACCTCTAAAGTTCACTATAACATGTTATATTTTTATTTTATTTTTTATTTTTTGTTTAATCCATACAAAAACTGAAGGGTACTCTCTAGTCTAAGAGCGGATTATTTTTTGGGCAGTGCTGGTTTCAACCTCACAATAAAACCCCTAGTGACTGCTTGTAGCTAAGTTACACTTCTGTTTTTGACATATAATGTTTTAACAAGTGAGATTTCAAAGTGTTCGTAGGTGGACTTTTTTTAACCTTCGGATAGAGCCCGGTTAGTGACTTCTCCCTGTTCACAGTTTTTATGCTACACTAAGCTAACCGTCTCCTGGTTGAAGTTTCATATACAGATATAATAACGTTCTTGTCATCTAACTCTCAAGAAAGAAATCAAATATGCGTATTTCCCAACATGGCAAACTATTCCATTAAAGAAGACCCTACAATACTTACAATATGTTTTACTCAACAAGTAAGTAACAAGTGTTGAGACTACTCCACACACCACACAATACAGTATCAATCTATACTGTATACTGTATATATACTGTATATATCCGAATATACAGTATGTGTTCATGTTATTTTCTTCACCCCATGCAACTGTTTGTGCTCACACAAAGTGTAATGGTTGATTATGTTTACTGTAAGTCTCAATTTTTCACATAGTGGCAGAGAAATCAATATTATATACAGTAATATTAGATATATTCAAATTCATTCCTAGTGTACGTGATATGTATAATGGTGTCGAAGTTTTTGCTTGCCTCTAGCCCTCAAACCTCTCTTAGCGATGGCAGGAGGAGGAGGGAGACCTGAGGGAGAGAGACACAGGAACAAGACATCAAGTCAGACAGCATGACGTGAAGAATACAGAGTAGAAAAAGAGAGAAGAACAAACAGAGAAGGGAATAAGACAAGTAAAAAAGAAGGAATCTATGGAGAGATAAAGTCAGAACATTGATCAAAGGCCTTCAACTCAGTGTATATTTTACATTTTCAATCATTCACAGCCACATATAGCATTAGATTTATTGCTTGCCTCCAGGGTGCGATTTGCTAGGGGGGATGGTGGGGATTTCCCCCCCTCTGGTCTATATATTCATGCCTCTGCTGAGTTATGAGGGGACAAAAATTTATCCCCCTCATAGTGATTTATGCTGCTTCACCCATAGACCATATAAAGTATCTAAAATAAAAATAGGATATTTAAAAAAGTCTAAGTAAAGCGACAACAGTCATTAGAGCAAACAACAGTAAAATCAGAAATGGACTCTCACTGTCAGCGCTTGTGTGACAATAGAGATGACACTGCATCTAGGCTACGTGATGATGCAGTAAACGGACCAAGGGTTGCCTCCTTCCCTGCTTGGAGATTTACACAGATGTGGGTAAAAGAGGGGACACACTGTGGATGACCCCTCTACAGGAAAGTATAAAAAGAAGACAAAAGTCTATCATCAAAGCAGACTGTTTCCTTTGTCTGACAAGCAGGCATGTACTGTAGCCTATTTATGATGATAGCATGTTGTGCTAGGATGAGTACTGTTAAAACGGGACACTTTCCAAAAATTTGCATTCTGGAAAAATTTGCTGAATCATTCCAATGCCAGGCGGGATGGTGGGGATAAAAATCTGATTACTTTTCAGCAATGCATAAGCATTGGTTTTGGGTTATTTTGTGTTTTCCTTGAAAAGATATTCATTGCAAAGCTTAACTGTCCAAATTTGCCAGGTGTCTCAAATTAATAATACTCACCCTAATGTTGTGATTATTTTCCATTCAATATTGAAGTTTGCTGCACGCTGCGCATAGAGCCGAATTAAACAGTGACTTGAAAGAATGACCTATTGGCACGTCTGGCTGAGTGGTGCCATTCACAGTACTGAGAGGAACGTTGGGGAATTTAATTCTGGCATGATCACGTATATGATCACATCTTCTATGTGTCCGGATGAGGAAAGGACAAGGCATGAACTTGACATCATATTGCTGAGAGTGACAATATCATGCTACTTGATGAATTAATTTTTTTTAAACGGATTAAAATATTACTGCAAATGCAGTGCTCAAGTTCAAGTTTCGTAATTGTTTTATTGAAGTTCATAATTATTTTATGTTAATGTAAGAGCTACAAGAAATAGCCTAATAGGCTCCATAGTCTATATAGGCCCACTGTGGTTCTGATTTTCATGAATAAAAACATTTCAAAAACACCCCCACCTCCCCTTCTTCTGTCTTTTTCACAAATCGCACCCTGCTTGCCTCTGTAATGTGGCAATCATGATGAAATAATAAAAAACATCACACAAAGAACACACTTCATCATACAGAACATGTTAGGACTTATCTTGATGCTTGATGCAAGACATGCTGAATGAGCAGGATACAATGGCAACACAAGCAGCTTTTCAGTCACATTTTTACTAGTATTTCCACCACTGACATTATCCCAAAGTGTTGTGTCTGTCACTAACTTTTGGTTTAAGTTGCAGTTGTGTCAAAATAGTAAGTCCAACACATTTACAAAAAAGACCATGAGTCCGCAAAACAAAAAGGAAATGTTCTTTTTGGCTGGTGGGGCATGTCGGAGGCTTGTTTGATTGACATTAGCCGGCAGGATACCAGTGCTACATTGTACCGAGACAAAGTAAACAAACTGCAGTGTGTCAGTAAAAGCAATCACCAAACCGACATATACAGTGACATTTGCAGGTACGTTTAAATTAAATTCAATTCAATTCAATTCAGTTTTATTTATAAAGTGCCAAATCACAACAAAAGTCATCTCAGGGCATTTTCCACATAGAGCAGGTCAAGACCATACTCTTTAATTCACAGATACCCAACAACTCCCCCATGAGCAAGCACTTGGCGACAGTGGCAAAGAAAAACTCCCCTTTAACGAGAAAAAATGTCAAACAGAACCTAGGTTGGCAGCCATCTGCCTTGACTTTGTACATGCAGTTAAATGTACAGCAGTTGAGCAGCTAATTGGCTATCTAGCCTGCTAACTGACATTAGCAGTGCTAATGCTAATTTCACTAATATACCCGGTTTTGTTGGTTGAAACGGGAACTTTTGAGCCAACCACCTAAACTCGCCTCCTCCTAACATGGAAGTGAGCTTACATAGATGTCATCTGAACTACATCACTTTCCCTATGATACATATTGTAGAAATGTTGATATGCTACGTATTAAACATATTGAAACGTAGAGGTTCAACATATCCGTGGTTTGCAGAAATGTATAATGCCAACATTTTGTTCTGGCGGCTGGGCTAAGACTTTAGCAAGAAAGTTAATGTGGGTTATTATTCAGAGTCTGTGGCTCTTGTGTTGTGTAGCAGGATGCTATCAGGCTCAGTGTGACTGTCTGCTCCCTCTGCCTATAATCTAATACCTTATTCAAAATTTAATTCGCTGTATTGAAATAAGGACTCCAGCTTTGTAAGCAGTATTTAATCTAAATAATGTAAAACTAGGGGGCACAATCATGAAATTAAAGAATTTAAGATCTAAGTTTCTCCCTTTTTGACTTTTTTTCTCAAGGGAGAACACAAGTGATTTACAGAGCAGATATACTGTACTGTAGTAGACAAAAAAAGGCAATTTCATTTCAGTTGGACTTTAAAGCAAACCAAAAGATATTTTCATTATTTTCAGTTTTACTTTTGTACATTGACCCCTCTGTGCCATCGACAGTAAATTAGCCCAAAGCGGCTGCTCTCAGTCTCTATAAAACACATTTTTTCTCATTTGCTTTAAAGTCTGGCTGCATGTCACAGCTTTTCGAACAATTTAGTGGAAACTAATTGCTGCTGCGACACTTTCATGTTGTACTGAACTTCTTTGCTGAAGTGTTTTAATTTTGTATTAAGCTGAAACACTGTGCACACTTTATGACTTGCAGCTGAGGGGCTGTGCTACCCAAATGTTTAGCTGCTCCTCTGTATCTATAACAAGCGAGATAATAATTTCACTTTGATGTAAGCTTCTCTGGCCGTGAAAATAATGACTCTTTCTTTCAGGCTGCTAGAAGTGTTAAAACAAACTGTGATCATATAGCCGCTGCTGCAGTGCAGGTGTTTTGCATTTGTCTCTCAGAGGGACATGTGAATAGCTACTCTATTATGATAACTGTGGGCTCTAAAGTGCTAAATGCACTGTTTAGAATTCCTCTCTGGATCTCTTTAATTTTCCCCCTCCCAGGTGGAAGAAGCTTTCTGCCTGTTTGTTGCCCAGTGTGGAGGAGTCGTATAATGGATCCTCATAAACAGCTGATTAATGCGCTGACATTTCTTTGATTGGCATGTCCAGACACAGTGCCAGCGACACCAGGAATAGAAGACTAGCATTTTCCCTTCCCTAACTCCCCGTCATCCTTTTATTGCTTGTTACTTATTAATCTGGTCTCTCCTCCACCTCACCTTTCTATCTGTCTGTCTTCCATTCTTCAGTCATGCCATGCCTCTTTTCTTCTCTTGCCTTTCTTTAAATCTCTTTTCTGTCTCAGTCTTACTTTAATGTTCATATCTCGTGTCTCTTCTCGGCTACCTTTGTTTTTGAGTTTTGTGTGTAGTTTAACAGCCACATCAAAATGATACAATACAAAGAAATGAGATGAAAAGTACAAATTGTGCAGTAGAAATACAAAAAAAGGAAAGGTAAGAGACTCTGAAAACACTCTTAGAAGAAAGAACATAAAGTAGCTGGAAGAAAACATCTGAGTTTAATCTTTCTCTCTTTCTTTCTTTCTTTCCCTCCTTACCACCCGTCTGAAACCAAAGTAAACCCTGAATGGTCCTCTAGTAACATTTCCATCTGTCTCAATCTAAGTGGTAATAATCACATACATTACTGTAAGAATTACTCAATTTGTGCCTCCGCCTTGCTGTCAGAGACAGAAAGAACAAGGATTTGATGAGGTGACTGATTAAACTCTCACTGTTTGCGGCGCCGCTTCTTTGTCTCTCCTCCACCTTCTCCCTTTCTCTGACACCTTTGTATTTTGTCCTTCCTGCTGTTTTCTATACTCTCTTCCTTTATCTCCTTTGAATTACTTTATTTTTCTATACAGTATATCTTTGCAAGTGTGTGTGCTCCTGTCGCCTTATATATTGGTATCCCTTTGTACTTTCTCTGACTATTCTCTTTCACACACACACACACACACACATCTCTATCTCTAGCTCTTTCGTGACAGGGAGAATTGCATTTCTTCTTTATTGTCCAAAAATGTCTCCTTGCTGTTTCATTTACACACACTGGCCTTTATTGAAATGTCATGGTGGGAGAAAAGCTTTGTGATTAAAAATGCAGCCTAGCATTTTGTCATTGTCAACTTGCAAATATTTGCTTCTGAAAATGGAGGATAACTACATCGTACCGGGAGACACTTGCTTTTCATGTGCGCTTCCTCCTCAGCTCAGGACTATCATCGCACTGGGAGTAAATGTTTCCTTCACTTAGAGAAAAGATTTGATACTTTTATAAACAATTTTATATACGAAATTTATGCAAATAAATCTCATTCAGGGACTCTGTATTCCATTTTCTCTGTTTAGGTTTTCTTCATGTTCGCCACATCAACTTGAACAATGTCAGTGGTCATAAAAAAAAATCTTCAGAACTGGACAGATGATTTAAACAATCCCAACATGCTTACAGATTGACTGTTGTCATGAGGCAAAGAGGCTGCACAGCTGTATGTAGATTTTAAGCTTTTGTTTCACACTTCTACTTGAGTCATTGAGGACTGTTTTAGGGTGCAGAGCAAACACAGACGCACATGCAATTCCACACTAGTTATGCGAGCTCACATATTGTTGAGTTGAGTTGACAGATGGGTGACAAGTTAGAGGAAAAACCTGAATGTTGAACCGTAACAAATGCAGATGCTTCCGTACTTTGCATGATAAGAATGAATGAGTGGTATGAAAATGATGTGGATCGTATGCTATGGCCTTCACAGTCACCAAACATCAACCCTTTTTTAACACCTGGGAGTTTTTGGTCCAGTTTTTGGACAGTGCTCTCCACCAAAACACCAAATGACAAGTAGCACTGAAGCCAGCTGTTCTGTGTTGTTTTACCTTTAATTTGTCTGATTTGTAGCTGAGTGGCTGGATAAACACAGACTGTTTGCAGACCATGACAAGCTTACATTGTAAACTTAGTATAATTTGAATATGAAATTCTATTGAAGAGTGATTCATTTAACAGATGCTTTCAGCAGGAAACATTAACACAACAGGTAAATCAACATTTGAATTATTTAAAAGTGTCAATTCACCCAAACCACAAAATCCTCAAAACTCAGATTTTCTCACTTTCCCTTTGTGAAATCCATGGAGACAGTTTTGGTTTCACATGCTGCCAACCAATGGAGGGTAAAAGGATCGTCCTTTTGGTGCTTAAAGCATCACACAAATACACTCAACAGTATGACCTGTTTACTTAGGATAACCCAGGAACTATTTTCTACTCAAGGTGCAAAAGAGAGAACATTTTTCACAGTGAGTGGATGCGTGACAGCATCTGGTGAAGGTCTTGTTAGTGTAACTCCTTAACGACAAGCACAGTAAAAACTGCAGGTCTGGAGAAAAATAACTGTTTATTCTTAAAAGACAAACTCTGAAAGTTCAGAAAAGTCAATCACAGCTGTCGATCAACAATAATTTCCAAAATGGCCACCAGCACACTTATTGGAGGGTCCAAATTTAGCAATTGAGGCCATAAGGACTTGCCGAAAAAAAGTGTCGACTTAGTATTTCTAGAGAGAAGTTGCTTTTTGAATGGGAGTCAATTTGGACCAGATTTTTTTGGAGCCAGCATCTAGCGGCTGTTGATGGTGTTGCACTTTAAGGTACTTCGGCATTATTCAAGCTCAAGCTGTGGTAGTTAGCATTAAGGTTTAGTGGTGAATATCTGAAAACCTCAGCAAATCAAACCAAAACCATCTGCAAGACTATTTTAGATACCACTGGGGAAAAGCGCAAGTTTTCCTTGAATAATTTGGGTGAAATGATCATTTAAGGCAGCTGCTCTGCCCTGTGTGATTTGAAACTTTTAAGAACTGTGCATTTTCTGAATAATCATCAGAAAGAATCAATATTTTGTTTCATGTAGTTCATTTTCAGTCAACACGGAAGTTGCATTTACTAAATTAACCAGTTGTTATTACTAGAAGTTGCTTCACAACAACCTGTACAGCTGCGTCAATCCATGCTTGTCTCCATTTTGTAGCAATTTTTGTTTTTCACAGAAAGATGACGTCTCCTTGGGGGTTGGCCAGTAATGCAACTTGTTTACAAGTTTAAACCTATAAGAATAGTGCAGCACCAGTCTTGTGTATTGAAATACTGGACAAGAATTATGTATATCTTCATTTTCTCTGCAACTCTTTAGTACAAACACGCAAGGCAATCAAACTGTTAGTGGTTTCGTTGCTGTTGTGGGTTTTTTACCAGATGATAAACACACGGGGTCGTCACAGTATGATGTGTACTCTTTCGATGGGATGGCAGGTGATTGACAGCATGAGGATGGATGGAGGTGAAGGAAGGAGGAGAGTGGGGAGAGGAGTTAAAGATGAGTGTGTGGGTGTGTGAGACAGGACTATCCTTACACTGTAGGATAGTCCAAATGCATGGCGATATGTGGTAGTAGTTGTGGTGGGAGTGATAAAGAGCAGATATGAGGAGAATTGATAGAAAGGTCATTATTACAGTGCATTAACTTTGCTCTGGAACACACTTTGTTACAAAATCAAAGTGATTGATTTCCTGTTGTGTGGTTGGAAGATTAGTGGCAGTTTGACCTTAGTGTGCCAGGTCTATTTAGATTACTACAGTGCATGCTAACGCTTCACCGTCATACATATACATATGGGGTAAAACTTTATTTTATTGTGCCATTATTTATTAATTATTTTCCATAATTTCCAAGAGGTTGTCTAGAAAGAGCGACGTAATCTTTTCCTAAATACAGGAAAATAAATGTGTTACTATTATTCTCCATGTTGACTGTGGTAATGCTTTATTTAACAGGTCCTTTAATTTTCTGCTAATTTCCTGAATATTTTCTGTACAATTTGCAGGTAATTAACAGTCAGGACATTTTAGGGTGGAAAGCAAAACAGAAAATGTGTTTTCCCCACTTGTTCATTTGAGTTCACAGTTGTTCATTTGCAAAAATTCTTAACAATTCTTTAACAGAGAAAAAAAAACTTTTCAGTGTGTGGTTTTGTGAGTCAGACGACATATTGGCAACTCTATAATGAGTGAAGGATGTCTCCCATTACATAACCCTGTCAAAAAAACACCCTAAGAATGAACAGTTACACAGCAGCTACGTTTAAGAAAGTATTGGGAAATAATTTTTTTCCATTTTTCTTACAATTTCTACTAAATTGCACCACCCTTTCTGTAAAATGTCCTAAAAACGTCTATAGACAAATTTCACACTTTTGCATGTTCAACTACACTAGCTGAATGAAAAGACTCTATGTCGCACTTGCAATTTACTGAAATGAATTACATAAAAGTATACCAATTGAAGACAGTTTCTGTTTGTGTGTACCAAACAATAGTTGTTTTTTTTTTCTGAGAAACATCTTGGAAATAATTAGGAAATCACTTGGAATATACAAACCCGTAACGTAAATCTACCAATTAGGGATAGTGAAAGGTACCTGTTAATTGGCGCTGTATCAAAAGATGCACAGTAGCAGTGGAAATAATTGGAGCTTAGGTGAAACTGCAACCTATAATCCTTTCACACAATTTCGCACATGTCAAACTGTAAATAATGCTGATTTTCACATGAACAATTATTCTATGGGTCTATCGTTACATGAGCATGTTAACATGTACGCTAATATATTGATTCTACCACGATTAAAGCAATACATTAAATCTCACTACAATTCTTTAGCTTGGGTAATTAAAGTAAATAATAAATGGAGCATAATTCGGATAATACAGCTGTATTCTTGCTCAGTCGTTTGATTTCTGGGGTAGAAATCAACCCAGATGCTTCTACAAAAATAATAAGCTGAGTGTGGTGCAGTTTCTTATGATCTCAAGATATAAATTAATGGGTTTGTAGAGACTTGATCATGGTGCCAGCGAGCAGAAAGTGAAAATGTTTGAAGAAGAGATCTTGACTTTACTTTAATCAATCAGCAGCATAGTTGCGATCTCAGGAAAATTCATTTTCTGTTATCTCATGACAATGAAGTAATTAAAATGTGATCACAGGGAACAAAATTTGATCACTCAAGACAATTAAGTCATGAGCTGGAGATAATTGGATTAAAAATATATGAAGACACACAACTGCTCTCAGTGTTTGTGTCTCGGTGTCATAACAGGGAACATGTAGGATTTTATAGAAGTCTGTGTACTGCAGAAATAATATTACTTTAGTTTAACAAGTGTTTTAATCAAAATGGAAACTGATTATCCCCTGTGACTGTGTTATTAGTATGCATGTTAACATCAGGAATGCCCTTTCAATCAATTCTCATTCTATGAGTGTATGGATCAGACATTTAAGTGAAAATGAGGAGGAGTGGATAGATCTCAGTATGTACACAGCTGTATTACTACACTGGTACATAAACTGTCAAATAGTGGACTAATGTTAGAGCTTAAGTGAACATGTAGGTGGGAGAGAATGAATAATCTCCGCTTCTAAAACCAGTGTGTCATTTTCAATACATCTGTCAAGTGAAGGGAAACACACATTGTGTTATTTTAAACTGTGTAAAAGCGACACACGTATTGAGGCGTTATGCTGTTATCAACATGTGTTGAAAAGGAAAAAAATGAGACTGTGTGAGTCCCCAAACTTGACACATTGGACGTTGTTGAAAATGATGACCTTGATGAGAGCACGTCCACTTTTGAAGTCTGCTTCAAAAATGTCTGAGAGGGTGTTGAAAAATGCTCGGATGAAATATGGATGTGTGAAAGAAATGTGAAAAATGGGTAATGCACAAATGGAAGGAAAGTGTCACAAGGTATCATGAAACATAACAATCACATTATGATGGAATTATTATGATTGTCAAATTAAAAATGATAATGCAGCTTTACTTAAAATAAAAAAATGAATCTATTAAAAGATTAAAATGGTAAAACAATGATTCTTATTACCTGTCAGAGTCTTATAGTCAAGCAGATCAAAGAGAACGATGGCCACGGCTGACCATGTGATGATCAGAGCCACAACCAGCAGCCAGGCCATCGGTGAACTAAAGGTCAAAATGACATCATCCAAAAATGTCCTCTGATGTGGCCGAGATGGAGGGGCCGCCTCCCCATTGCTGGTCTGACTGCTCATTGGTGAAAAGAGCTGGGGGAGCAGGAAGAAAGAGATAGAGGTTTGAGTTGAAATATGAAAACAGAATTACAAAAAAAAAAGAAAAAAAGGTAAGACAGCGAGGAACAGTTAAAAGCTATCTCAACAGTTAACAGAGTGCGATAACAACGGCCACATAGGTCGATTGTACCTGCACTCCAGAATGACTCATAGGAGCGTTTTCTAATATGCCGCCTCTATCGCCTATATCGTAATAAATAATTAAGTTTTACAGTGTGACAGCGCTTTGGTTAAGGTCTGGTTAGGTTTAGACACAAAAGCCAATTGATTAGGGTTAGGGAACAATCATGGTTTGGGTTAAAACGATCACTTTAAACATGGTGTGGGTTAAAGTTACTACTTCCTTAAAGTTACACAACATTCGTCACCATAGCAACAGTAAACAACACAATATCTGAAGTTATGTTTTTTAAAAAACTGTCCCGACTCACTGTTGGAAACAGGGAACAAACAGTGGTCTTCCGCAGCTAACTTTTAACCTCTACTTTTTGCCATTTATCTATCTAGCCATCCACCCAACCCACCACCTCCTAATATGTAAATTTGTCACTTTAGATTGACGTCATCTGAACTTTGTCACTTCCCCGGGTCATAATTACTACAGTCGCTAGATGGCATCCATCAAGCAAATGTAACTATAGGTTGTTTTTTCTGGCTGAATTTTCTACCTATACTGACATTTTTCTTGTGAGGATGGGCTGATCATTTTGTAATCCTGCTGTTTCAATCACCATGTTTAAAGGAGCATCCCAGCAAATGAGTACTATGCTTCACTTCTATAACATTTGGACTGACAAGAGAAAGATTTAACAAAAAAAAAAAAGTTTGGTAAAAATAAGGGATCCTACATTTCCCATAGTGCAACTTGCAACAATTTTGCATTAAACAGTCTCTGCCTGGTAAATGCCCACTTCATTTAAATTTCATGTCCCCATTCTGTTAGGTTTTATGTTACCCAGTAAATTCACAGTGAAAAAAAAACTCTTCAAGGCCAGTCCAGGCTGAGATAACTCTGATGTCATCATCAGGGTGATTTTCTAAAACTTGACAAAGCTCTTTCAGAGCCACAGAAGACAGAATACGACTGTGTCCACAGTCTCCCTTCATAATTAGTCTCTGTACCAAACTTCTGAACCACAGATCTATCTTTCATTCATCCTCAATGAAGCTCCCAGAGAGCAGTGACAGTGTATTCTTTATGTTTTATACAATTTGCTTATGGAGAAAAAAAACATTCACAGTCACATATTCAAGCCCCATCACTTTTTGCAGGCTTTATTGTGTTGTAGATTTCATTTCAAAGTGATAAAACTGCCATTTTTGCTCATCAATCTGAACTCACAAGCCCATAATAAGAACATTTTTTGCAAATGTATCAAAAACTGAAATCTCTCATTTATAAAACTGTTCAGACCTTTTCTGTGGCGCTCCAAATGTTTAATACCTTTTCAAAAAAATCTAAAAACATGCTTTCACTTTGTCATTATGGGATTATAAAATTGCTTAAAATATGCAGATCCATTTAAAAATCAAATCTACAACACAATAAAGTGTATAAAAAGTGAATCTTTCTGAATCCACTCTAACAGCCATCATGATTTCAGTGATTTTTGACTTTTTTTTAATAACATAGGTAAAATTCATCCCTGAACAAAACAAACAAACAAAAATGGGCACCAGCTGTACAAGCATAAAAAAGTATATTGTATATTCTGGGCGACTTTAAGAAAAGCCATAAAATTTCAGGATCAATGCAGTTTGTTGTTGGTTTTGAAGCAATGCTTAATAGCAACAAGTTTTGGGTGATACTGTAGATTTCTGGACACACAGAAAGACAATCAGCATGAAAACAAAACAAATTCTTGCATTTATGATACCAAATCCTCATGCGCACAGCGGCTGTTTGTTCACATGGACACGAATGAATCACTCGAGCATGTGTCTTTTTGGGAGGATGAGAATGACAGATATGAGGAAGAGAGATGAGTGGGAGGGGAAGGAGTGGGAGAGAGAGAGCAACGAGAGACAGAGAGAGAGACAGACAGAGATTACCCGAGGTGATGAGGAGATTAAATTCCATTTCACTTTGAAAAATCTGTTCGACAAGACAAATTACTTCTCTAAAGAAAGTTTTCATCATTGTATGGCAGTGGGGGCCGTGTGTCATAGCATGATTGTGTGCCTGCGTTGGGTTGTTTGTGTTCATTATGTGGTTTGCTGCAGTGAACGCCTGAGATGATTTGTTTTTCCTTGTTTCTGTGCCTGCCTCGCACACAGCTTACCCACAAATGCAAAGTGATAGTTACACTGTTGTGGAGATTTGAATTAAAACAGGGCTGACTCATTTGGAGGAAATATGCCCTTCTCAAGGTTATTAATGAGGCCCTGAAGAATGCTGATCCACATGAGCCTTTTATGCTCCGCGCCACACCAGCTGAAGCATTTAGCACCATTCATTACGACGGTCTCGTTGACAGAATTAGGTGGAGGTTTGGACTCTCATTTTGGTTTTCATCTTAACTGTCAATTAAAAGAATGTAGATTGGTGACAATGTCGCCCCCCCACACGCCTGTGTCCTAATTATAAGATGCAGTATGCTACTGCTTGTGAGTAAAACCCAATCACATGAATAAATTGGCCATATTATAGCCAGACAAAAGTATGTGTTTGAATGCCTTCTTCAGGGTATCAATGATGTTCAACAATAAAGAAGCAGCTGATATTCAGGAATGGATGCATCTGGATGCATTTCTGACAGAATTCAAAGGAGACGTAATATGCTTTTTTGTGATTTTTTTTTGTCATTTATATACTGTTCTAATGTTGGATGTCTATGTTAAACATGGTCAAAGTGCCAAAACAGGAGGTGAACGTATGAGGAAAATGCTCCCTGAAAGTCAAAATCCGTCCGTGTAGTCTTTGTTGCTGAGGTTGTTTCACGGCTTCACCGTTCACGTTCATATTTCGGATCACATTTCAGCTCAAGTATGTATCTGAGAAGTTCATTTAATTTCGAGTATAGAACGAGAAAAAGAAGTGAAATCCCTCTAGAGGCTGAACTAAGGGGCTGCATAAAGGGCCAGTATAAGATAAATAAGGAGTTTTTTGAATTGTAAATCATGCAAAGATATTCCAGTAGAGCCCCAGAATATAAATATAGACCTGGAAATGTGCATGATATGTCCTCTAACTGCTACAGTATTAGTGCTGTATAGCGGAGTAAAAATGAATGAAGATTGAGTGTGAACCAGTTCATCCATCTATCTATCTATCTATCTATCTATCTATCTATCTTACAAAACATTAATGTCATCCAGAAACGTTGTATAATGTGAAGAATTGATGTGTTTTGATTCACTAGCTGGTCTCACACTGACCTTTCTATTGCTGCATTCAGATAACAAACTGCAAAATCAATTTAACATAATTCTTACCCCCCCTCCCCCCACTCACACATACAATCGAATGGGAATTTGTGTGTGTGTGTCTGATCCAAGAAGGCTAACCATTGATCTAGTGAACAACGGCTGGCATGCGTGTCATTTCATTTCAGTTTCAGGTAGAGCTGAGAGGGCTTGCATTTGTGTGTGTGCGTGTGTGATATAAAAGCTGACCATTGATCTTGTGAAGCCCTGGCAACGGCTGGTCAGGCCAGCGTATTGATCCACAGCAGGTAAAACGATGTTGCAATGACAGACAGTTGGAGCACAGACTCGAAATGTTCTATAGTGGACAGAACAGAAAAGCTGTACTGATGTGCAATCATCCACTTCATCCTTCTCTGAACCATGTAATTACAGCATAGTTTTTAAAACAGCCTATGTTTTATATATTTCTGTTCAAGTGTCAGTCACAGTGTGCAAACACTTTTCCCTTACAACATATGTTCCCACCTGTTGTTACCATCAAGGGCTGAGCTGATCTTCACAAACACAACGACGGCAACTGCTGCTGCTGCCTCCTCCACACCAAAGGAATGAACAGAATTAGAACGACGTGGGTGCAGGCTACTAACCAGCATTTGAGGGCAAATGAAAGGTGACAAAGGCATGGTCCAGAGTGTGAGTCATTAAATGCAACTCATTTGTTATAAATACAGCAACTTTATGACAAATAGACAGGTCACTGCTTAAAAAGTCATATCATTACTTCATAGCAACAACTTAGAGTGAACAAAACACGCTGCATGTTGAACACACACAAGCACAAACCATTGGTTTTCTGTTAACAGCACAAGCTGATCAAAGAATTCACTCAGTTTGTTTTTAGATTTGTGAAATAAGCTTCTTGGACAGATACAAAAGCAGCAATTTGAGGGGCCACGAGCGCCATATTTCATTCTGGCCCTCTCACATATGTACATTTTCCTTTCACATACATATATTTTCTCTCCCATGCATGCAAATTGTTCCCCTCAGTCATGTTTTATAAAATCAACTGTAAAAATAGTAGCTGATCATTTTAAAAAATACTCAAATTTTAGGCATAATTATCTGATCATAATTGTATTTGTCTGATTTTAGAAAAAAAGGACTCGCATGGTTGAGATGGTGGTGGTAATTCTGTGTATTTGATGTTACATGAAAGTGAAATGATGTGCAGTTTTATTGCTGCCTGAGGCAATACAGCAACAGGTTAGTCTGGAATTTTAGTCATAAAGGATACAAAAAAAAAAAAAAAAGACTGTGAAGTTTTACCACTTCAAACAAAACTAAAACAGTTCATCCTTACGTGGGTGAGGGATTTTTTCTCAGTGAAAAACATAAACCTTTAGCTCCACAAAAGAACAATTTAATCTGCATAGTTTTGGGTGAGACCATTTTGCTAAGCTTGTTGTATTTCTATTTATGGGGAGTCATGTCAACAGAAAAAAACAAAACAAAAAAAAGAATCAAAGACATTTAAAGTGTCACTCAGTTTACTGCAAGAAAGTTGGGAACGTTTCAGATTTTGATAGAAATGAAGGTGACTTCTATGATGTGTACTATGGCAGATATCAAAACCCAAGAGAGGAAATACTGAAATATCACTGTAACATGAGCTCATAGCTCACACTGGAGCTTTTAGCACCAATGGTCGTTTACATACCTTGGTTAATCTGGCAAAACATAGTTAATTAAATTACCTTAAACATCGTCTATTTGCAATTTTCCACCAAGTTGTGCTGTACACCCTGACTGTCAGCTAAATTCTAATGAGCATTTTAAATGGCATTGAGAAACACTAACTGTGGGGAATGTGTATAAACCTGCAGCAACCAGGAACATCAGTAGCAGATCATTATTATAAAGTTCAGCCAGAGTGAAATGGATTTTTACAGTACCTTGGACTTTGAGTTTGCTGGGTGTCTACTGATAACCTTCAGTCCTTCAAAGGCTCGGGAAATGCAGTGTTACCATAGAAACAAGCGTGTAACTCCTTCGTTAAATCCTTTTCGGCCTCAGTTGATTGTGAGAGAAGACGATGGAGGCAACACTCAAATCTGGCAGCAAAGAGCGAGCCTCAATTGTGTTAAGCTGGATCACACCGGGTCTAAAAATACACTAAAACCTTCCCCACAGGAGAAAATGAAAAGAAATCCAGTGAACAATTCTTTGGTTTTTACTGTTCTTGATCATTTCAAAGTTGTCCTTGTAGGTTTTGGTTTGTGTCCAAAAAATTCTTGAGTCAAAGTTTCTGAGATTTGGTTTCTAGCTGGTTAAATGCTGGAGAGAGTGAGACGGAAAGGGTCACCCATACAGTCACCCTGCCCCCTCTCAGCGTCCAAAATAGAGAGATAAAGAAGGGGAGGCAGGGAGGGAAGGAGGGAGGGGAGGATTGGAAGGGAAGGACTGAAAAGGAAAAAGCAGTGTGTAGCAGAGAAACATTAAGGGATGGAGAGGAGAAAAAGAAAGGAAGTGAGGAGATAAAGGGTTAAAAGTCTATGTGTCTTGGAAGACCTTATCAATCATTTTATAATGATGGGAGGCCCATTATTTTAATCCTGCACTCATCTATATTGACCTATTCACTGTAAAAATATCAAGACACTTCCCTTAAACCTGTAAGATGAATTAAGTAGTGCTATCACTAATTTTCTTTTAATTATCATCTTTTATAATGTGATTAGATAATAAAAGACTATGGGGGATGTCCTCCAAAAACAACAGAACCAGTTTTAACAAGACTTTGTCAAGAGACCCAACATTTTCACTTTGTGCCCTTGGCTAGAAAAATAAATTACTTGGAACTTTAAACTTCTAAAATCTTCCAACCATCTTTGCGGTTCCTCCAGGGGAAAACATTTCCTCTGAAGTGCCCCGCCTCGTCAAACAGAGGTCAACGTTAACAGTAAATAAGTGAATAAATATCTAGTAGAGCCCCATGTGAGTTTTAAGCCCTGTCAGAGCCTGTTTTTGAGGCCCAGTTTAAACGAGGGTGTGTGTCTGTGTGCGAGAGAGCAGTGGGAAGGAGTAACCTGACCCCCAGTCTTGCCCTGGGAGCCTGCAGTGCACAGGCTATAATTAGAGATACAGACAGCAGCTGGTGTTAACATTGGACTGGATTGCTTTATATGTAGGGCGCACAGAGGGGGCTGAGGGCTGGGGGACACAATGCACGCACACACACACACACACACACACACACACACACACACACACACACACACACACACACACACACACACACACACATACACACACACACACACACGCACCACATACACACAAAACGTCAC
Organism: Thunnus albacares; assembly: GCF_914725855.1. Classification (NCBI taxonomy): domain Eukaryota; kingdom Metazoa; phylum Chordata; class Actinopteri; order Scombriformes; family Scombridae; genus Thunnus; species Thunnus albacares. Next base: position 16,891,682 of record NC_058121.1, on the reverse strand, counting down.
GTCCTATGGGGACCATGTATACAAGAAACAGGGACTGTACAAAAATTATTGGAGTGTGGTAGGGAGGTAAACTTTATGTTTAACTTTTTATTATTATTATTATTATAAACCTCCCAAGAATTATCTATTTTTCTTTGGCCTCTCCCCTTAACTTACAACTGCAACTGCAACACCTTCCCCTACAATATCTCAAATGAATATACTGAATTGGTAAAGCTTGTTTCACCATCAATAACTCAAAAAGGCATATCATGAAGACAATATAGCCTAGTTTACACCTTAATATGTTGCAGATGTAATCAATATTGTCGTATAAACAATGGATCACATACCTACTTCTATGTTAAAGGCGTCGCTCTTAGTGATGAACCCACAAAGAATTATCTCAGCCTGCAGTCCCTCTCAGCTCTCCAGAACATTTTAGCATCTTTCATCCGATTGTTTTGGTTTTACAGCCGGCAAATTCACAGTTTCGGTTCACTGTCACTGCTCTAATTGGCATCATTTCCACACATAGTAGGCAGCTGTATTTAGCTAAATTGCTCTGATAAACCCAATAAACCCACAGCACCAAACAACAAACAGCATTTAGCAGCTAAAGAGCCAGATATTTCCCTCAGCAATTACCAGACAGAGTTCGTAACAGAATGGATGTTGTACTTACTTTTATCATTTTTATTATTGTAAGGATAGGACAAATAAAGCCAGAGACAAGAGACAAAACACACCTTTATGACCCACTGCACACACCACAGCCATTATTTTGTAACTATTTGATTTTTTTAAAATTAATCTTGCAAGGGAAGGCTGAAATAAAACATGAATTTTGGGTGATAAAAAACAAATTCCCCTGATGTCCCAAAACATTTAGACTATCTTCCCCTTGGCAAAAAGATGAAATATATAACCATACTCCTTTTCTGACCCCACCGCTCCCTTATAATTTTTGCACAGTTCCTTATCAGCCCAGATCTGTGTCTATATATCCTGTGATGTAAAAAAAGCAGGTAATGTAACTCCTTCCTGATAAACACCGAATGTTCCAGTTGCACACAGGTTGCATGGCTTTATCTGCACCTAATAAATGTTTACTGTTGGCCCTGTTTTGATTCTTAGTCTTGATGTTTAGTTATTTTATGTCATTTCATTTTTTTTTTTTTTTTTGTCACATAGCTGTTATATGAGAGATGTTCTGATGAAACCAACCATCCAAAGTAAATCTGATGAAACTAACAGCAATCAACAAGAGCAACGTTCATGCCTGCACTACAGTACCTGTGTGCTTCTGTGGGTGTGTGTGTGTGTGGCTGTGTACTTTTTTGACAGAGTGACACATTGATAGATCCTAAATAATTCTTCCTTCCATCTGTAACTCAGGATATTGAAGAGATGACAGTCAGAAACAACCTGATACTTGTGAGACTTTAAAAGGTTTTTATGAAACTATCCCTCTGAGCATCACACTCAGAATCGAAGAATGTTTTTGTCTCTTTGAAATTCTCTAGGAGAAAGGCTCGCCGAGAGGACTTGCGTTGCTCCTCGGGTTCTGTCTCAGGTTCAGAACCTCAGACAGAAGCAGCAGCAGCAATATCTGGCCCTGCTGATGCCTGTTCAGCACCTTGGACAGTGGAAAAGCACGCACCTGTGGCTGCCGGGACGCCCAGCTGGAGCTGAATAAGAACAGAGAAAACGCTCCAACGCCCTCAAGATGAACTGTCACACATCCAGCACCGCTTCACCTCTCATGCAGACTCAAACCCTCGAGGCTCTGAATTGTATAACTGAAACTTCCTAACAACACTCTAACTTCATCTCCTCAATGGTCCTGTCAGGAATGTGCTTCACTCTAACTTCCTACTTACTTCAAGCCTTTCAGCAATGTCAAGCTTTCTCATCAACATTAAACATAAACAAAAATATACTTAGTTAATATTAATTTACAGTTAAAATCTGCTTCATCAGTACTGTGTGGTTGTGGTTTGACAAAAACACAAATACAGAACATTTTGTGTCCGTGTAGGACCACATCACTCACATTAAGATGACATTTGAGAAAACAGAGTTTCACATACACAAGTCTTTGCACATATGTTTGACTATTGGTATGACCTCATCCTATACCTGTAAGACTCCAATTACTGTTGCTGTATGTCCAAACGTCTGAGTTGAATAAAAGCTTTTTGTTGGTCATCAGTAAGTCAGAGAATTGATTTTAACCCTTTAGATAAAACACTATAGGTTGTCTGACATGGACCACTGTTCCTAGGATCAACACAAAACATGAGGAAGGGGCATTTTGGCACCACACATGCTCGGAACAGCCTTTCTGATGATGTTGGCAATGTCCAAATGTGACCATGTTTAAATCTGAATGGAAAACCTACCTGTTTTGCACGTCTCGGTGGCACAACATGTGGCTCAATTCTGGCCAGGGACCTTTGCTGCACGTGATAACCCTCTCTAGCGCCCTATATTTCCTGTTTGTGTCTTTCAAACTATCCAATAAAGGCAAAAATGCCAAAGACATACAGTACTGTGCAAGAGTTTCAGGCACTTTTGATGTTAAGATTCTTATCCATAATGCAGTTTCATCAGGGAGGCCTCTAATTGGTTCAAAATGTATTCCGCAGCATCACAACGACCCTAAACATTCAGCCAGAGTCATAAATAACTATCTTTGACAACAAAGAGTCCTGCAACAGATGGTATGGCCCCCACAGAGCCCTGATCTCAACATCATAGAGTCAGTCTGGGATTACATGAAGAGACAGAAGCAACTGAGACGCCGAAATCCACAGACGAACTGTGGCAAGTTCTCCAAGATGCTTGGAACAACCTACCAGCCAAGTACTTTGAAAAACTGTGTGCCAGCGTACCGAGGAGAGCTGGAGCTGTTTTAAAAGGCAATGCGTGGTCCCATGCACCAAATAGTGATTTCATTAAAGTTTCTTTTGTTTACTGAACTTTGTGTGAAGTTAACTGATAATAAAAACTATTCATGGCATTATGGCAGTACTGTATATACAGAATATATGTATATAAAAAAGTTCACTGCTGCATGTACAGATGAGTAATCAGCAATATTGGAGGTATTATCCATTAATGATGTATTATTTACTAAAAGTGCACATTTTCAATCTTTGGTTTGCCTTTCATATCTAGCATTATTTACTAAAAGTGCACATTTTCAATCTTTGGTTTGCCTTTCATATCTAGCACCTATAAATTTCCCATTTTGGCCTTTTTCTCGGCAGATATTTTGACATGTCATGTCACTTTAATATCGGCTGCATTCCATTTACTTAAGCTAGTTTGATCGTCCTGGTATTGTGCATGCTGGCTCACTGCCATGGCTTACTGGAAAACTTGGCTCCATACACCCATGTTCCACCCACACAGTTTTTTTTCTCTTTTTTGCCTGATTACAACTCATCGAAGTAGTGTGTACAGACATCTGTCTGACCTTCCTATTAGCTTTGTTGTACCTGTTAGAGTGGGAGACGTTACACCTTTATCACATTCACATTGGTTCTTGAAGTTCGCTGACCACCAGCATAACTCTGCCCAACGTCTACCTGTGCAGTTAACTAGAATAAGTGAAAACACCTGTGTGTGTCTGTTACATGTGATCACACCATCGTAATTGTTTTTAGTTACACCTGTGTTTCCTGCTATGACAAGTTAAAATGTCTGCTTAGAAAGAGATGTATTGTGAACATCTCAAGTCAAACGATACTAGAAATGTGTCCACTGAAGACAGTAGAAGCAATAAGTATATTTTGAGCATAAATTTTCAGCCATTTTTCTTAAAGGAGACATAACATGCTTTTTGTGATTTTCTGTTATTTTTATACTGTTGTGATGCTGGATGTCTGTATTAAACATGGTCAAATGTCCAAAACTTGGTGAGGTGAGTGTATGTAGAAATGCTGCCTGCGAGTCAAAGGCCAGGGCTTCAGCCTGCTCTGAATGCCTTCTTTGAAATGTTATCTCTACTTCCTCCTCATTATGATGTCAGATTGTTCACACATGCCCAGAAACAGACATGCCTGTTTCTGTAGTTTTTGTTGCTAAGGTCACTCATATATTTTCAGATTGGATTGCGGCTCAAACGTGTACAGATGTATTTGAGAAGCTTTCATTTCCATCATGAGAAAGAATGAGAAAAGAAAAATAAAGAGCCAGTATAAGATAAATACAGAGTTTTTTGAAGATATTCCAGTAGAGCCCCAGAAATGTGCACACCGTATCCCCTTTAACAGTAAAATGAGAATAATGGACAGGTATGTCGTTCATTATCCAATGGGATTCTTCAAGAGTATGTGGCAGCCTGGAGGTACACAATGAAGTCTCACTCACAGTAAATGAGATGCTGATGGAAAATACATTTTTATATTGTCTTTACTTGGCATTGAGTGAGCTATAAAAGGCATAATTTCTGCATGGATTTAAATGACAGTTTTGTTTAGGAGGCTCATCCACTGTGTGTTGTGTTAGTAATGCTGCTGTGGATCCACAGCTACCTGTTTTTGACTGTTTCGCACACTGCTGTAGGCCTTTAACCAGCAGAGGACAGCGAGGACACAGAGTTAGTGATTAAAACAGAAGTAAAGAACACATCAACCATACATCTCTGTCTCTCGGTAACACTTGCCTCTCGCTTTCTGACTTCTTCACCTACCCACTTGTGCTTTATCTTTTTCTACTTTTCCCTCTCTCGCACCCTTCCCCCCCCTTTTCTTCCTTTCTCTCATTTCTTCCATTCTCCCTCCACACTTTTCTGTCTATCTAACTTTATGTCCTCCTTTCACCCTCACCTCTTGGTCCTCCCTATCTCCCTCCTTCTTACTCTGCTGTTCACCTTTTCTGTCCTTTCTTTTACTTTATCCAACCTGTTCCAGTTACACTTCTCTTCTGCCCCTGAAACCCCTTTCTTTCTTTCTCTTTTCACCTCTTGCATCTATCTATCTTGATCTCACTCTACTTCACCATGTCCCTCTCCATCTTTGTTTCCCTCCCTCCCCAAACACACACACATACACACACACACACACACACAATCTCAGCTCTTCTTATTAAATTAGTAATAATGTCACCATGCTCCCTCCCAGGAGGCCAGTGTTATTGACTTCATTATGCAAATGTAAACCAGCCCAAAGCTATACTACTGATGGGATAAGACACACACACACACACACATACGCTGTTTGTAGGCCGAGTGTGCTGGCCAGGAAAAATTTCTTGCTGTTTCAGATAATTATGTCAAACAGTGGAGTTGATGTGTGTATTAGCACGAAAGCTGCTAAATCCAACGGGCCTGGGGCTTATTATATCTGTCTTGGAGTGACAATATGTTAGCATGGCATGGTGTAGAATAGAATAGAATAGAATAGAATAGAATAGAACAGAATAGAACAGAATAGAATAGATACTAATTTTACACACTAAAAATTACTGGGTCAAAGAACAAAAGAACTCAAGACAAAGCGTTGTTTCGACCCAGTTTTAGTGTCATTTTTTGTTTTACTTTTGGGTTTTTTAAAGCCAATGTTATAATCTATTCTTTTTAAAGTTACATATCACATTTTGTATAATAGAATAGCTCTGAAGCGTCTGACAAATGAATGTAATGTAATAAAACATGTTATATTTCATTACATTTTATGTTTAATTTAACCAAAATAACCTGATTTATTAGTCAGGTTTTATTTGATTTTGATGTTTTTTATTTTATCAGGCAGTAAAGCGTTATGTAAACATTTAATTCCAAAAAAACCTGGTCACCCAAACCTCTAAAGCCTGTTTTACATTTGTGTTGGCTCTTCACTGTGTTGTCCATGCCAGCCTCAACAAACCTAGTTGGCTGTGTACAAACGAACAACCCTTCACAGGAAACAGTCAGATGGAAAGGGACGCCAGGTGGATGTAACCAACAAGTACCTGGATGGCCCGTGAGCTTCTGAGGTAAATTTGGCTGTGTGGCTTGGCCAGGAAGTGAAAGTCCTCTCATCTTAACTCTGATCTGCTGGGCGTGCGATTCTTTCCGTCATACTGGCACTTGCTGGCCACAGACACAAAACCATGCTGTGTCTTGATACACGTTCACAGACCTGAAAACCTACTGCTAATTATACTGTACATACACATGCACACACGTGCACGTGCACAGTCAAACACAGTACTGGCAGAGGCAGGACCAGACAGATGGAAAGACAGCAGAGAGCAGGGAGAAAGTGCAAATTAAAGTCACAGTCAGGAATAACAATTAGAGCTCAGGGACTAATAATACATATAATGAATAAGTAAATATTAAGCAGAATCTGCATCATCATTTTAACAATATTTTCTATGCATTCAGACATTAAAGGTCCCCAAAGGATGAACTATACTGTCTTTGGTGAATATTTACGTTAATGACCAAATACCTGCAAAAACAAGACATTCCCATCAGCCTCAGCTGCACTTTGTGCTTAGCGCTAATTAGCAAATGTTAGCATGCTTACATGCTAAACTAAGCTGGTGATCATGCAAATTACTATTACACAGCAGCATGTTAGCGTTGTCATTGTGATCATGTTAGCGTGCCGTCATTAGCATTTAAACCAAAGTGCGGCTGTGCCTAAGTGCAGCCTCACAGAGCTTCTAGTGTGGCTGTTCACTTAGTCTTGTTTAAACAAAGTTACAGAGACAAAAAAAGAAAAAAAAAGTGAAACATTTGTCATAGGAAATAAAAAAAGAGACGAACAATTCCACCAAAGCTGATAAATGTCAGTGACATTAAGCTGATTAAAAACAAAGCCACTGAGAAAAAGCAGAAACCGCCACAAGAGAATGAAGTAAAGGATCTGATCCAAGAACCGATTTACTGACTGGATGCCTGTGAGGACGACAGACCAATCTATCCGTCAGTGTCAGTGTTGGTTCTATTTGTGGACAGAGCTCTCGGCTGGATGGGACAGACATACATCTTTACTTTAGAAATTACACATCACCCGCCTCACCTCTTCTGTTTCCAGCTTCTGTTTCAGTGCTTTTACAGCCACACAGACAGTAGGTAAACATGGAGTTGACATTTTGAACCACCTTCTCATCACATGGGTATTTAAAGGTTACAGTACTTCAAATATTCAATGCCGGTATTTGATTGAAATAGTGATTTATATTTATTAAAAAGTTAATAACCGATTTATTCACTGAGTGTCTGTATTAGATACTGAACAACTCACTGGCGTACTCAGTAGAGCAAATGATATAAAAATCACAATTAAAAACAGTTATTCAGGGAGATGAATGTTTCAGCTTCAGACTGTCTGGTCAGAAGCCATTAGAAATGAGGAGCTGCGCACCAGACACCTCATGCATTTTTAACCAATCAATATCCTCTTTTCTACATCTCTTTCTCCCTCTATATCTTTATCCCTACCCTACTCCTCCTCTCTGTCTGTCCTTTGCTCATCTGCCTTCTCTACGCTGTCGTAAAGCACCTCTATGTACTCTTAATTGTTTTCTTCTGTCGCCCTTTCTTCTCAAACTGCTGCAAAGTTTATTAATTTGTCCCCTCTCTCTCATCTCACTCTGTCTGGTTTATCAGTCCATCTCTTGCCTCCATATCTTTCTCATCTCAGTCCACTGTCCTCTCTGCTCTCTCTGTTGCTCAGCCTTTTCTTTGCTCCAATCACTTTGTTCTCTCCGTCTTCTTACACCCTGTCTGGACTTTTTCATTACATCATTAAAGACAGGGGTTGTAAATGTCCCGCTCCATTTCACTAACTTTGGAAATACTCTGACACAGTTTACTTTATATTGATTATACTAAGAATATCATCTGTCTAAGCCTCATAGCACAGACCCCAGACTGGGCACAAAAATATATAGGCATGCAGAGACTCACACAGCTCATTTCTAATTAATACAAAGAATATTAAAGGTTTAGTTCATTACATAACAATAAAACATATTTTTCACTTTCCTCTATTGATATCTAACCATGCAGATAGTTTTGTCTTACTTTGCTTTGTTTGTCCAAGTTTTGAGACATTGGTCAATTTCTGCTTGCTCTAAATGCAATTGTGTTTGTGTCGATCACGAGTTGAAAAAAATACATTTTAAAAACTTCCACAGTAACCTTTATTTCCCAAAACAATGTCTTACTAATCCATAAAGGATGGGCAATACTACTAAATTTTGTTTCGATTCAATACCAAGTAATATCAGGGCTAGGAAAATTGATTCAGTAGTGATATCAATACTTTTATTATTAAAAGCAGCTAATGTAATATCATATAGATGAGAGAAACGTGTCATGATTCATGAGGTGAGTGCATAATTTATAGGCTACTTCTGAATATATTTGAATTACCACTAAATAATTTGACAAACAGTAGGCATTTGTTTTACTATTCTCTGTTAAGTTCTTAATCTCATGCATGTTAAAACATGAGACACGTTTTAATGCTAAATAACAAATGATTATTGTGTGAATTTTCTGAGCTAATGAGGAGATCTCTGTGTGCGTTCACACAACAGCAGCAGGGAAGCAGAACAGTGCAGCACTATAAGACGAGTGTTCAAGCTCCCACAATGTGATCTAACATGAGGTGGAGCCATGTCTTTTGGTATTGATCCTACTGGCAAAGAAGATTTACATAGTATCAGTAGTATTGACACGTTAGGGCTCAACCTGCCCACCCCTGTAATCAGCACACCACAATATGAACAGTTTTCATGGGAACAACCACCGCTAAAGAAATAGCCCCTTTAAAAATGGTGTTCAGAAGATTATGAGAAATCTAGAAAGACTATCAGCTTCTGATTTTTTTTTTAAATGTTCTGAGCGCCACAAATTAAATTCATTCACCATTCACCATTTTTTGTGGTGGCAGCATAAATTACAGAGACCAATATCTCAAAACCTTGACAAATGAAGCAGAAATCTCACAGGGTCTTTCTCAAAATTAGACCAAAAAAAAAAAATCTATCTGTATAGCTAGATACCACTAGCAGTGAGAGGGAAAATGTGTTTTTCTGTTATTTGGTTGAATGTACCCTTTAAGACATGGACATTTGTTTAAATATATTATAGTAAAGGGTGCATGTGTCCACTGGCAAACACAAACACATGAACACTTTCAGTCAGACTATTAAGGATGTAATCGTTTTCCCAGAGGGGGAAACTCCTAAAAGGTGAAATTAACCTGTGATTCATTCAAGTTTCTTTAAAGACATACAGTAGGTAACAAATGTGGACATAAGAATGATTGAAAATGATTAATAAAATGCAAAAACTGCAAATTTAAATATATTGGATAGAAAGCGACCCAGGGCTGGATTTGATAATGGGACTTAAAGCTTGTTGTGATTTACATTATACATTTAGACTCCGCTCTTGATAACAATGACTATGAATGATTGAATTGTATTGAGCTCCCATGAGCTACTGCTGCAATATCCAGGTCTAATAGCACTTCCTATTCTCCCTCCAGGCACACACACACACACACACACACACACACACATGACTGAATACATGCACTCTTCATGAGCACTTGCACACACGCAAACACACACACTTGAGGGCAGCCTATTAAGAAGGAAAAGCGCTTCCTCAGACAAGAGGCACAAATCAAACTGAATTACTGTGTGATTCATGGCATAAATGTCTATTTCCACACAGCAGATGAATAAAAAAACACACTCTGCCGCTGCCTTTGTATTTGCATGGTAACCTGTAGAAGCATTCAACAGACCCAGGTTTTACTAGTATATTTACTGAGAAGCCGAAATTTATTCTGTGTGGAAATTAAAATGGATTTATAAAGGACACCTTCTAGTTGTGTTTAACACTCCTGGTCGGGTTGTGTTGCTGTTGTATTTCCTTGTCTTCGCAGTACAAGGTAAACTGAATAAAATGCTGAAGGCTGGTATGTGAGTGGACTAAATAATTTCACTCTGCATTATTTGTAAAGTCAAAGGAAAAACAAATAACTTATTGGGTTCCTGGAAAGAGAAAGAAAAATGTCTCTTAGTCACGGTTGTGCAGCAATTCTAGTATATGCATCTAGTTTATGTTAATCACCTTATAGTGTAATAATTATTGTGGAAAAAGACATTTTGGCTGTTGGATCACTCGTGCTTGAAGGGTGTATTAATGCTAATTGTCAGAGAGAATCACTATTTCAAGTGTGGAAATCAAAAATGGAAAGAAAAAAAAATCCTGTCTTTTGGATTAATTAAGAAAATATTGCTTAATATTGCAAGATATTTCAGTCACAACCGGCACCTAACCATTACATTCAATTTTTTCTGCGTTTGTCAAGGAAATTGATCTCAGAGATCAATCAACATGTCAGTCTGACTAATGAGTGGCACCAACTGTTCTCCTCAGTGCATCCAAATTCCTTCAAGTTCCTTCAAGCACAACATATCTCTTTGAAACTTCAGTATTTTCTGCACTGCACAAAAAAGGAGAGTTCAATCATTTTTGGTACTATACTGTGATTAAAAGGACATACAATTGTCTATTTCAAAGACGACTTTTACATGTAGTCAGAGCTGATAAATGATTGTACGGAAACCGTGACTCCAGTTAATGTGATTGTGCAGTGACTTTGAAGTTCTTTACAGGTTAAGCATGTGTCATCTAGATGCAAAAGCTATTGTGAAGTTTTTTAAAATGCGCAGGCACAAAAATGAAAATGTTTGAGTGTTTTTTTTTTTAAACTTTTTTTCAGACTAGAAGGGTTTTGTTTAACCTTGTAAAACATTCCATGGATGACATTGAAAATCCTCTGTTAAAAAAACATCTCATTTACTGTTAACTGTGACTATTTTACATTTGTGCATGGTGAATAAAAGCTGTGATGAATACACTTTTGAATTCATTACAGCCACAGTTTGAAATCACATCTGCAGCGATTCGGGTTTCGGCATCAACAGAGCCGCCACTTACCGAGTGAGATTTCATGTTTGACAACATCCTGGCCTTTGTATACTGTGTTGGGATGCAAGAGGAATTCTTACGATGCTGGCTGCTGTCAGTGCTGTGACTGTTAGAAAGAAGACTCTGATGCTGGAAACCGAGTGTCTGCATGAGACACCTCGGAGGTGCTGAGCCAACAGCTAAAAGCTGCTCTCTTGCTGCACAAGCACATCAAAAGATTAGGAAATATTATCCAAGATGTTGCTCAGTTTGAACTCCATCCTCCCTTCGGCCACCAGCTCCACAGTGGACTGAGCTCAGCGAAATTTTAATGAATTAAAATAGTCTAACAATTTAAGACAGTGACTACTCCACAGTGTGACTCATCTGTCTTTTTTAGTGAATTTATGTCATCAGACCTTTCCATACTGTTGATATGAACCTACAAAAATGTGTGAGTCTGTGCCATCTCCACCTTTACATCCCGGATGGTGACAGGTGTCTGTATCTTCCTGCTTCGTCTGACATCTCTTTCTTTATCTGGCTGACACTGCGCTGCAAACGGTGCAGCTTTCACCAAACAATGACGCTTTCCACCAGACTCCTTAACATCCTTAACGGTGCTTTCTCAGCCTTACAAATGCCCTCTGAAAATACATAAAAGTCATTAAAATATCCTGAAAAATGTTCTCTATCTGCCTAAACACTTTTGATTTTAGCTCTGAATTACCTGTATGAACTGACGAAAATGAAACAAAAATGACACATTTCTCATTTCTCTGTATTCTTTTCCATGATTACCCGTGTCTGATAATGGGTGCAAGTCATGAACATGAAAGTAAATCTATCAGTGATGGAAAGCCAGAGGCAAGTAGCCTTGTAACTTGAACTGATTAGCCTTTTCAATGTACTTGGTACTTTTCTCGGAGCACATTCTACAATCAGTAATTCTACTCTCAGCTAAGTTGATTTGTGCTCAAGTATTACACTGCTTACGAAAAGGCAAGAGTAGCCTGGAGTTATGCTGTCACACCACAATCGGCCAGTCAGCAGGATATTCCACTTAAATACTCTTTTTTTTTTCTCCACACATAAGGCAGTCCTTTTCTTATAGAGAAATGGTTTTCCACTCTGGAGAGCACTGGTGAATTGGAGAGGGACTGGTTGGTATATTTAAGTGGCCACAGGATGCACCATTGACCCTTTCACTAGTAGTAATATAAGTCAAATAAGAGCAATTATGATATTAGATATCTATTTTCATCACTATTCAACTGATGCAAAAACATTTTCTTGATAAAAACAAAATGTGTTTACTGCAGTTGTGTGCAGACTCCTTCACTTAAACACAACTCAGTATGTACTTTTATGCTTTTTTTTTTGTTGCTTTGATCTGTTTTCTTTTCTATTTTTACACCAAACCACTCAGCACAGAAGTTCTCCTTCCCTGCTTACCCTCTCTATTGTCTTTACTCTCTCTGTCATTTTGCTTTCTCCCTCTGTCTCTTATCTCTCTGCCTATGTCAAATTGTATTTAAAGTCTGTCTGTCCTCAATTTCATGAGGTGTAAACAGTAGATATGACTCTTCAGTCACATATTCCACCTTCATATAGGCTATTTTCACTACCTGGCTGTGTAGTTAGATTGTTTTCAGATAGGACAAGGTGTAGGAGGTATAGCATGTCAGAGTGGCAGAAGGTCTGTGTTTCCTTTGTGTGTATGTGTGTGTATATGTGCGTGTGTGTGTGTGTGTGGGCTGAGATAGGCTGGCAGCAGCAGGCATCTGGTGACATCTGGTCCAGGCAGATAAAGTAATAAAGACATACTATCTCACTATCTGGAAGAAAGTGTAGCCTTTCTCTCTCTCTCTGTCACTTTCTCTGTCAGTCAAAATATGCTTTATTGACATGACAGGAAAGCGGCATATGTTTGGAAAGCATACATGCATCATAATCAGATTGAAAGATAAAAATTGTGAATACATCAATATAACAAGCAGTCAATTCTGCCTCTTTGTTCTCTTTTCTTTCAAATGTGTGTGTCTTTGCTTTCCTCCTTCTTTTCTTGTCTTACTTTTCACTGTCCAGTTTAATTCAATCTTCTGGATTCAAAATGACCACTTTTACGCAAGGGGCACTTACAGTATTTATTGATGGATGGATGAATGAATGGAAACATGAAAGTGCGTGGGTGGTTTAAGAGGTGAGATGACACGTAAAGTACCCATAAAGCCTAAACTGATCAGTTTCAAAAATCTTCCTATTTTGTGGCCAAACACAGTCTAATGACCATAAAACATGGCAAAGAATATATATTATTATATATGTAATTTAAACAGTTTTAACTTTTTAAGACACCATGGATGAGAAGCCCTTAAAGTACTCAGATACAAATTGAAATCTTCTTCCATCTTTTGGAATCAGTCCATTTTTGTCATTGTTGCATAAAAAATCCTTAACACTTAATCAATGACCAAAATTTTTTGCTGATTCATTTTCTGTCTCTTGGCTAATTCATTCATCCATGAACAGTTTCAGTACTGCTCATTTCATATTGTGCGCTGTTATAGCTTTTTCACTCAGGTTTTCGGAAGCACACACACACAGCTGAGAGGTGCTGATATTCACCTCTGCACCAATAAACCTTTAACCACCAGGGGCCTCACCTTCAGGTGAACCGAGGCCAAGATCCCAGTGGTCAGAGACCCCTGGGCATGGACCCAGTTGGCCTGTTCAGTAACCCTTGCAAAAGAGCAGATGATGTGCGAGAAAGGGAAAATTAGGGAGGCTGAATAATTAGAGAGGGCACGTAAATGATGAAAGAGAAGAAGAAGAGAAGGGAATGATATGAAAAGAGAGGTTGAGGGATGTTGAAGATAAAAAAGGGCGACGTTGAGTGGAAATATGGGTGGATGGATGGATGACTAAGTAGGTAAGATGATAAATAGAAGAAGGGATGGATGGGTGAATGGGTGGATGCTTTGACACATGGCCTTGGGGAATCAGTCATTATACATACCACTGTCACTCAAGATTAGCGGCATAATTAAACTCCTGTCGCACTGTGTGTGGTTCCAACGTGTGTGTGTGTGTGTGTGTGTGTGTGTGTGTGTGCATTTGTTTGTGCATGCGAGTGCAAGTCGCCGTGTGTGCATCTGAATGTGTGTGTTGTTTTCCTGGGTGTGTGTGGGAGGGGTGGACTGTGACAGAGATTGATGGTGAGGGGAAAGCAGGCCATTATATTGTATAGCTAAAGCAGTGATAGCCTCTACACCCCTGTGTCTGTTTAAACTGCCGGCCGCTTTACAGGAGTGGCACAAGTGACCCCACGACACACACACACACATACACACATAGATTCCCCACCTTTAATTAGGGGGAAACTACTTGTTTTCAGGAGCACTAGCCTGTTTAATTTGTGATGCCTTCGCTTAACTATAGCCACATGTGGGAATAACATAGAGCCGCCGAGCGAAAATTAAGTGTCATTCATAAATGAGACAATCACTCTGTGAAGTGTTAACCTAAGGCTCTTTCCAATAATTGATGGATAGTTGTGAGCAATGCCAAATCAAAATTTTAAACACCCTGTCCTTTTTTTTTAAATATTCAGCCTTAATAGCAGGTTATCAGGAAACCTTTCAGCCTTCAATTAAGTGAATGAGAAATGAGGATAAAATGACTATCCTGACAACTCAGAAAGGACTCCCCACTGAGAGAGAGAGAGAGAAAGAGAGAGAGACATTATAATGGTCGAAGGCCATGTTCTTGAGCAGCTGCACACCGACCAAAGCCACTTCTCTGGCTGTTTGTGTGTCTCATTGAGTGAAAGGAGCCCCGCCGCTCCCCTGCCGAGCGGAACATCAGCCTCATCAAGTCAGCCAGAGGCAGCTGCGACTAGCATGGAAGTAAGGCACGTCTGCCTTCAAGATAAAAGCATAAAACAGTCCAAAGAGTGAGCTATTTCGAGGTCAGTTTGAAATAAGTAATGAGACAAGAACTATAAAATGAATAGAGATAATAAGCCTGGCATGCTGCTTTGTGTTTCCTGATGCCTGCTCAACATTCGCCCTTTTAGACATATCAATACTGAACATTAACAAAGCAAAGCAGGCAAAGATATATGCTCCATTTCTACATGAATACCATCATCAGGGACCAGACATTATTATGAACAAGAAATAATATACATTTTAAGAAAAAATACAACCCCTCAGTGTACACTACATCTGTTTTGTAACTAAGGATACCAGATGTTTGGGTCATATAGCCTATTTGCTGTGCATTTAATGGATAAAGTTTGGCTGAAAATGTTATACAAATGCAAATTATGCAGGCTTAAGCAGTGATGAGGTGCATTTAGTGTAAAAACAGATGGCTTATGATTTCCAGGTACTGTAGGTGCAATACAAACTTGGTGCACAACCCAAGCCCACATGGGTCTAACCAGTTTTGGCAGTTTTGGACCAGAGGTGCAAGTGCAGTGTAGTACTCATAGGTCCAAAATCTTTCAACCAATCTGAAGCTGACCTATGGAAAACCTATACCTCAACAGAAATTAATATGTTAATTTTCCCAAAAAGAGACTAAATCCACCACAGCCCAATCTAAACAGACCCGATTAAAGAGAAAATATCATGGCATGTCTCACGTCCCTTTACTCAACACACTTCATCTTGCGCCAAACACCACATTTCTCTCCATGTGATCAGCTCTGATAGCTAGCTTGGATCCTTGGGTATTGGATTATACAAACACCTTTAAGTGCAACCAAAACAAAGAAAATGTACTGGAGTACAATTTTGAGGTACTTTACTTGAATAGTTCCATTTGATGCTACTTTATATTTTCACTTCACAGGGAAATATTGTACTTTCTACTTCACTACATTTATTTGACAGCTTTAGTTGCTTTTCAGATGAGGATTTGACACAATGGATAATATAAAAAGCTTTTAAAATACAAGACACTGTTAAAGATGAAACCAGTGGTTTCCAATCTTTCTGGCTTTTGATGTCTTACAAAAGCAGTGTGTAGTCAGGGCCACAATTCAGACATCTATGAGTTGTTAACAGCTCCAACAAATATTGATTTTTCCCTCTAAACTTCTCAAATGATTTCAATTCAATTAAAGCTCAAATGATCCAATATTTCACCAAAAATCAAAGATTAGAGAAAAAGTCCAAAAACTGAAAACAGATTTGTGTTCAAGTAGTTCAAACTAGCTCCACCTCCAGCAGCTACAACAGTAACATGCTGCTTACACACTGATGCTTCAGTATTAATAATCTAATGATCCATCCATCTTATCGCCGCTTATCTGGGACTCGGTTGTGGTGGCATCAGACTGAGTAAGGAAACCCAGACATCCTTCGCCCTGGCAACACCCTCCAGCTCCTCCTGGGGGATCCCAAGGCGTTCATCTCAAGGCGTTCTGAGGCCAGAAGAGAGATATGTAATCCTTCCAGTGTGTTCTGGGTCTGCCCTGGGGTCTCCTACCAGCTGGACTTTCCTGGAACAAACCCAAACCACCTCTGCTGGCTCCTTTCAATGCAAAGGAGCAGTGGCTCTACTCTCCAAGCTCCCAACCCTATATCTACAGCTTAACCAAGACACTCTCCGGTGAAAATTCATTTCTGCTTGTACTTGTGATCTCATTCTTTCAGTCTCTACCCAAAGCTTGTGACCATAGGTGAGGGTTGGGACATAGACCAACTGGTAAATTAAGAGCTTTGCCCTCTGGCTCATCTCTTTCTTCACCACAGCAGTCCTGTACAATTCTTGCATTACTGCTGATGCTGCCTCACACTCCATCTTATCCTTGATTGTGAAGAAAACCCTGAGATACTTGAACTCCTCCACTTGGGGCAGCAACTCTCTCCAAACCCAGGGGGATATATTATTATATATGACATCTAATGATATCATATATAATAATATATGAGTCAGAGGGACCAAACTATAATTTTTACTTTAATACTTTAACTACATTTTGCTGCTAATAGTTATGTACTTAAGTAGGAGTTTTCATGCAGGACTTTTACTTGTAACGGAGTATTTTTGCTATATTGGTACTTTATAAAAGATCTGAATACTTCTTACCTAACTGCTTGATTAAGATATTTAGGAGGCAAAGGGTGCTTCAACATCAGCTGTTGAGCCTGTTAGCTCCTAATGTTAGCTGCTCCACAAACATTTAAGCTAGCTACATACATCTTTTCAAACGAAGGAGCTGGTTTTCTTCGGCATTCCTCTCAGGTTTTATTTTGAACCTTCCTACCGGAACAGCCATGTTGTTTCCCGGTGTTTGACTTGACAGATGGCAGGCGTGAGACGCTCCTCTCGGCTGTCTCTCTCGGTCCGTTGGTCCATCCCGGTTCCCATTGTCTCCCCGTTCCCCACTCCTTGAAGACAACCCTGAGACGACAAAACTAAACTTAGACGTTATTTTGCTCATGTCGCCATTTTTCTTTTTTCTTTTTCTTGTGTAAAACGTTACGTTTGGAGACTTACCTCGACCTGAAATGTCAGCCTGTCCCCTCTCCATCCGAAATGTGGACATGCCTTTCTGTTTTCGGTGTAGCTTAGAGATTTATTCGTTGTAACGGACGAGGCGGTGAATGAACCGACCGACGGCTGACTGGGGGGCTGACAACACGGCGGTTGTGTGTTGTGGAGCTGACGAGGAGATGAACCGGAGGAGGAGGACTTATTAGCCACAGAAACCAGCTTCCAGCGGCTGTTGACATTTCACTAACATCCTATCTAGCAACAATTTTACTTGTCAGTTTCTGAGTGGCGAAAAAGACACATTTCGAGGGGGGTATAAAAAAAAAGAAAAAACCCCGAAGATATTGGATTACAAACGCGGTGTTGGGAGATAATCAACGCTGTGTTTTGTTTCAGTGAATGAACAGTAAAGGATGTTGCCGCTACAAGCCCGATACTTCCCCTGAGAGGAGAGGAGCTCGTCTATGAAAGCAGGCAGGGACCACTTTCACTTGTTTTCTCCACCCTAAAACAAATTAGGTGGTTTCAAGCAGCTATATCCAAGTAGCGCTCAATCGGATTATTAAACAAGAGAGCATTTAATCTGCGGAATATAACCCATCTAATCTCACCATCTCTCTTGTTTTTCTAAGTCTTTCAGTGATCGTGTCGGTGGCTACTGTACGGGACCGCTTTAATTCAGTGTGTATTCAATGTTGATAAGGATGCGACTAATCGATGTGATTGTCGGTCGGACTTTGTAGCCCAGCAGGTGATGTTTGGACAAGTGGATCCAGTGTGGACATATCTGGAGAGTCTTTGTTGAATTGCGGGATTACTTTCATTTTTAAAGGTAGTTTTACGTGTGTTAAGAGACCCACATTTTTTTTTTTAAGAAATAGGGATTAATTCTGCTTTTGTGCTGACCAATCAATCAAAAAATGCACCACACCACCTGATTTGTCAAACTGCCTTCAACTGCAGCCAAGCCCCGTGGATACATCAAGAAGTTGAATCATACCCAAGGCCCACCTTCTGTCTTTCATCCCTGACCCCTGGGTGCTGGAAATCCAGGGGACCACGTTTCAGGCTGTTTACCTGTCAGTAATCCCCCCATCTGAATGAAGTAGTAGCTTTTTATCCCCCTGAGCTCCATAGAGTACAGGGGCTGCGCTCTGTTCTCTTAGGCTGAGCAGCGAGTGCCTCTACCTGGGCTGCCAGCCAGCCAGACGGCCCTCAGGGGGGGGCTTTTGGATTTGAAGGTCCAGCTGGAGATTTGGGAATTACCCAGAGTTCTTCTTCTCCACGTGGCCCACTGGAGAGAGGGGAAGAGGACACCATGGGGTGCTGCAGTGGCAGATGTACCTTGGCCTTCATCTGTGGCATGCAGCTGGTAAGTGTCACAATTACTATTGACCCTATAATAGGGGTGGGAGGGGGACTAAATGGACTGATCAATGAGGAGAAAGAAAGCTTTTTTTTCTTTTAAATGGAAAAAAAAGTCATGACAGGGAATCAGACAAGACACATCCTCACCTATGTGATTCTATACTGCTAGACACAAAGCAAGGGATGGATGGATAGATGTGTGACAAAAGATGGATGACTGAAAGGTCCCATTTCAGAAGTTAATAGGTGCGTGAAAGGTCATGATACAATGTAAGGTATGGTTTGAGGGACAGATTGATAAATTGACGGAGTGAATGGATGAATGGCTGTTGGTGGGAGCTCCAAGACTGTACTGTGATTCCTTTTAGAGCACTGATGGATAGATGGAAGCTAGGAGTGATGAATGGAGGCAGTGAAGGAAAAGTAGGGATGGATGCCAGATGAATAGATGTATGGTGCAGGTACATGTGATTTATGGGAAAAAAATATATATGGCTGCAGTAAAGGGGGGGGGGATAGATCTGATGTAAACTCATGGAATCAACTGCTGCAGTTCCCTCTCTGTCTCTCTTTGTATCTCTCTTTCTCCCATCGCCATCTGTGTCAATGGAAACTGGTGCCAGGCAAGACAACAGAGAGGGAGGGAAGGCTCTGTAGGTGTGTATTTGTGCATATATGTGAGGATGTGTGGGGAGAGAACACAAATGATCTTATCAGTTCAGTCTTGTAAGACCTTTATATTAAAAGGTTAAATCCTACTTATCATAGCACTGTTACGAGGCAGCTTTTGGGCAAGTGGTGTGTATTAATTATTCCCACAGAAAAATGGCCAAATGTAAATGATCTTATATATGGACGAGACATTTTCAGAAGAGCTAATATTTTCACCTGAAACTTTAGTTGGAGTTGTGTTTCAGGCCAGTGTTCACGCTCCCTTTTTGCTCGTTTTTTTGTCTCCACCCACTCCTGAGGAAAAAATCCAGCTCTTAAGCTGCTTAATGCTCCGCTCTAATCACCACCTCATTGCAATTTTTTTTACATTTGCTACTTGGCAGGTTGCACACAGTGAATTTATCAGAACTTTTTGCTGAAAACACTCGGGAACGAGGCTGATGAGAGCAGATGGAGTGAATCAAAACAGTAAAGTTGCGTGCCCAGTAGAGTCAGGTGATCATTCACTGTGTGTTCATCATTACAAATGATCCTTCTCACATTACACATAGTCAGCTGACCCATTGTTATTTATAACAATATTGATCAGTGCAGCTTCAATTAACCTTAAAGCAATAGACCTACTGCATGAAACATTTTGAGTGAAGTGCATGACTTTCACTTTTTCCCAGTTGTAAAATTAAGCTCCTCACACATTGGCGACATGTAAAACCAAAGGAGCGTCATTACTGTACTGAACATAGAGTCAGCAAGACCAGATGCTGCAGTAGGAGCAAAGAGTCCAGGCTACTCTGGGAAATGAAGGAAATCCTTACCTCAAGTAGAGGCAGAGGAGGGAGGTTTAGGCCACTCATCACAAAGAAAATCCTACTAACAACACAGATTGATGGTTTATAAAAGGATCTAAGGGTGCGATTTTCCTTCAAGTGTGTATAGAAACTGAAGACGTATTGTGATACAGAATAGGAAATTGCACATGTGCACAAATGCATAAACATGAAGAGAAATGCCTGAGCTGTAGCATTCTTAGCTCATGGAGTCATATAGCTACAGTGAGTGTGTGTAAACTGAAGACCTATTGTCATGTTGAATAGGACGCTGTCACAGACACCATGAAGCTGCCATGTGTGTGGGTTTGTTCAATAAAAGATATATGAAAATCACCTAATTTACCATACGATATTAATGTGTGTGACTCTCATTGTGTATGAGCGTGTGCTTGCAAATTGTCTATTGTGCTGTGAAACGGGCCGTGCACGTTTTCATTCAAAAGACGGCTGTGTAAGTCAACAGCAGAACGGCGACGAGCTCGCCACATGTGCTGTACATACATGAAACACACCATTGTGCTGTAAATGGGGACGCTGTGTGTTTCCGTAGGTGAAATCGAGAGAGAGAGAGCGTGTGTGTGTGTCTGTGTGTGCGTGTTTGTGAATGAGATGCTGTCACAGTGATAGTCATTGTGTGTAATGCGGTGGAACTAATGCTATGCCATAGTCAACAACATGTTTTGCTCTGTTAACTGTTGTAATAGCTAAGCCAGCTGATACCACCACTAGCTGAGCTGGAAGTCTAACACTTACTGTATGTTACAGTTTGGCCACGCACAGTTAGCTCTGTTATAGTTGCTGCCATTTAGACAGACGCCTCCTTATGGTGAAATCCACATATCTCTCCACACTGCAAGTACATAAGGATATCAAGATATTTATTACACAAGTTCTAGCAGTGTCACGCCTCTAGTTATCCACAGGAAACCGCACCACCCACAACCATTTTGGTTAGAAATGAACTAATTGACCACAAATTAAAAGACAGCCTTTTTGCCTCCGCGTGAGGCCTCTTGCTGGAAGTAATTGCCTTTGCTGTGTGATCCTCCACCAGGGTCCAAAATTAAAACCCGCCAGGCACTAAATGTGGGTAAATTTAGTCTTTGGCGAGTAAATTATGGAGACCACCCGCCACTCTGGCCAGTAGGAAAAAATGAATTTCCTTCACGCCCTTGAGGAAGCTGCTGGTTTGCTGTCACTTCAGTCTGCTAGATCTTCTGTGCTGCGTGTGTCGTGCATAGTACATAATTAAGTCAGTCATAAAACCGCATGATTTTTTGGTTACAGTACATGAGGTACTTGTTGCTTTCTTCCGGGCAGTTGAAACAAACCCTGTTAGCTATGTGGAGATTTATTGCGGGGGTGGAGCCCCCTGCAAAGAAAAAGAAAACAGGCGAACTTCAGATTGAAGAGACCACTGCTGCCACAGCCAATGCAACGCCCCCCCTCCTCGTCTCATCCTCTGACACTGTCATCGAGGAGATTCTGTGAGAGGTGGCGATACAATGATTCAGGTGCTCCAAGAACATGGCTATATTTCTCTTTTGTAGTTCAGCTTCTTCCAGTGTGAAGTAATTGGTAGCTTGTAAAACGATGCTTTCAGAGTAGTTTCCCCAACACTGGTTATTTTTACTTCTTGTTGTTAATTCTTCTATAACTGTTATATTCTCAGACTCCTTAATAAATGATCCTTCTTGCACTTAAAGGTGAATAACACTGAATTTATCCATTCAAATGTGCTACACTTAAGTAATGAAACAGTTGAATTGATATTTCTGCATACAGTTAGAGTTACTACTGTTATTATTGCACACTACTATAACATTGATTGAGAATCACATATTAGACCAAGATGACATGCTAAATAGTAATACCAGCAAATTGCAATAGTAAAAATTAATTATTATTGTTGGCTGGAAAAAAATCTGTCTGTCCGGTAAAGTTTTTTCATCTACCAGCCACCTTGGCAGGTAAGCCAAAAACTTCATTTTGGACTCTGGCCTCCACCTAATAGTTTACCTCTCAGACTGTAAAACAATGGTCAGTATGTCTCATGTAGTGGAACTGATGTCTTGTGTAACTCTTAACAGCAGTTTTTCCTCCCGCTTCATTAGCTAGGTTAATTGCTAAGATAGCTGATGTCTTTACAGCTGAGCAGAGATCAATGATACAGCGTGCAGATACTGTATGTCTGCTTCACAGCTGACGTCACAATGTGTCAAGCACGATCAGTCCAATCAGGGGGAAAGTTTGCCAGCACATTCATACGTCCTAGTCTTGTAGTTATCTTTACGGTTACCGGTTTTTGGGTGTTAAATCACTGTAGTTATTGATTTAAACATGTAGAGACTCCTTTTTTTGTTTGCAACACAACTCATTTAAAATTCCTTAAACCATTCAATGGTTTTGTGCCTGGGGAGATATGGGGTGGGGGGTGGGGGGTATTTGAATTCAATATCCAGTATATGCACTATCCAATACATGCTTGTGGTGAAAATGTCACTAATCCTGAAGTAGGTATTGATATTTTGACAAGTTTAGGAGATATTTTATTTTGAAAATATTGGTTTTTAAGACTAATAGTTAATGTTAAAAAAATAATAGTGCTGTCAGTTTGATTTAAAATGTCTGTAATCCCTACCTCAAGTAGAGGCAGAGGAGGGAGGTTTAGGCCACTCATCACAAAGAAAATCCTACTAACAACACAGATTGATGGTTTATAAAAGGATCTAAGCGTGCAATTTTCCTTCAAGTGTGTATAGAAACTGTAGACGTATTGTGATACAGAATAAGAAATAGCACATGTGCACAAATGCATATACATGAAGAGAAATGCCTGAGCTATAGCATTCTTAGCTCATGGAGTCATATAGCCACAGTGAGTATGTGTAAACTGAAGACCTATTGTCATGTTGAATAGGACGCTGTCACAGACACCATGAAGCCGCCATGTGTGTGGGTTTGTTCAGTAAAAGATATATGAAAATCGCCTAATTTACCATAGGATATTAATGTGTATGACTCTCATTGTGTATGAGCGTGTGCTTGCAAACTGTCTGTTGTGCTGTGAAACGGGCCGTGCACGTTTTCATTCAAAAGACGGCTGTGTAAGTCAACAGTAGGACAGCGACAAGCTCGCCACGTGTGTTGTACATACATGAAACACACCATTGTGCTGTAAATGGGGACGCTGTTTCTTTCTATAGGTGAAATTGAGAGAGAGAGAGCGTGCGTGTGGTTTTTAAGACTAATAGTTGATGTTAAAAAATAATAGTGCTGTTTGATTTAAAATGTCTGTATGACTGAGGATACGCTGCCCAAATGAGGGTAAAAAAAAACTAAAGAAGGATTCTCAGTTCTGTTTTGGACTGTAAAGAACTCAAGAACTTATCAACAGGAGCTTGTTTTGAAATATTGTGATCAGGTTATTAAAGCCCTGATGAGTTTGCAAATAACAATAATTACTGACTTAATTTTCCTAATTATATGCCAATTTAAGGGTTTAATTAAACCTACAAGGGTTTTTTTTTTAAATGTAATATTAAGATGAACACATGCAAACTGTAAGAAGGATGTTCTAGTGCTACGAGATCAGAGGTAGATGTTAAAGCCGATCAGGTGGTGTTTTTACCAGCACTTTTACACACACACACACACACACACACACACACACACACACACACACATACATACATACACATATGCACACATGCACACAAACCAATACACATATGCTGCTGGTGACTCACTTTCTGTGGCAGTGGTTGTGGTCCTTGTTGCTATATCAGTCCACACACCCACCAGCTGCTGTCACAGAAGATGATGACTAAATCATCCAATGGCGTGATAAGTAACAGGACGGCAACTGGAGTCCTCGCTCCATTGGCTGGTTCAGTGAAGCTTGTGCAGACGGTCGGTGGGTGTTTATGTTGACGGAGCATTAATTATGTTGTTGGTGTGTACGTTAATTGAATAAAGGCAACAGAATAGAATTATAACCTTGCATAAGTGCACAGTTACAGTCACGTACTAATTCATGATCCAATAGAGTAGATATATAATTGATCTTTGGAAATAAAACACCATAGCCTAGGATAGACTGCCAGAGACTGGTTTAATCAGGACAAACAAGCAAATTCTTGCACAATTCTCATATAATCGCTCAAAATAGACTTATCTTTGTACCACGAGTGTACAAGATAAAGATTCTGTACATGTTATAAGGTTAGATATGTATAGCGGCCACAGGCTATCTGAGACACAGGGTTTGTCTGTCTGTGACAGTACATTCCTGTGACATTTCCACCACTGAGGGACATAATGAATAATTTACAACTTGGAAACAGCGACATGAATGCAGAAATGGTATCTCTGCATTTGAGCCGCGCATGTTACCTGATTGCAACACAGTAAATGTGTAATCATTCAAACCCAGAAGTCGGAAGCATTTTTTTGGGGGGAGGGGGGGACCACACATGGATCAATTGCAAAAGGTTTCCCCCCTGTATTGTCTTATTAGTGATATTCAGTCAGTTATTTTGTAGACTGGATATGCAGCTATCTCACGCTGTTGGGTTTTGAGCATTTTGAAGGAAATCCACTTTGAGAGCGGTTTTGAGTTGAAAGCAAACAGAGCTCCTGCACTCCAGCAACAAACATAATCTTCAGACCTCCTTCCTCATCGCCACAACTCAGTGAGATAAAAAGGCTTTGCTATCCTTTATGTACAACGTGGCTTTCAACAAGGGCCACACACAATCTCAGCTCCGAGTGTATAGATTTTCTGTCGCTCTTTCTTTTTCGCAGTCTCTTAATTTGTCAGTCGCTCGTCTCCCCCCCAGGTCTCTATGTTTTTATATATGCCCACTCTCTCTGAGTATGTCTCTCTGGCCTTTTTCATTTCTTTGTCTGTCTCCACCTCCTCTCTCTCTCTCTCTCTCTCTCTCTCTCGCTCTCTCTCTGTCTGCTTAGAGGAAAGCAGCCATCACAACTTGGCCACTGGCTTGACTGGCAATTCATTTAATGTGTTCAATACAGTCTGTGCACAAAACAAGCTTTGACTTGCTGGTCCTTTGGAGGCAGTTACATTGTGCCAAATCAGTCCAACGTTAAACCTTGAACCTTGTAGATCAGTCCAAGTTGGCACCGTATTGTTCAGGTGGTTCTTGGCAAATACAGGCTATTGTGCTTTTCCGGCTTTCAGCTGTCAATAATAATACAGTGTCTTGAAAATGGCTGGCTTTTTGAAGAACTGCAGGTGAATGGAGGTAAGGTGTTTTTAAAGGCAGTAGGCACTAAAAACTTGGAACAGCTGTTTTCCTGCCTTGTTTGAGATACCATTTAGTGAAGGCACTTTTTTTTCTTTTTACACTTTTGACCTCATTTGTTTGCTTGAAAACATTATTAATAACCGCAGGTAGTGCATGTGACTGTGTTTAATCTTTGAGGTCATGGAGTTGAAACCAGTACACTAACATCAGACTCATAATACAAACCTCCCTAGTTCATTTTACCTGCAGAAGAAGGTGAAGACAGGAAAAAAACACGCCAATCAACCACTTTTTGCAACGGTGCAGAAGTAATATTTCTACTGCAGGAATTATATCTGCAGTGGCTGAACTCTCCCAAAACAATTACAGTGCTATTCAAAGTCAGACCTTACTTGGAGATGTTCAGTTTGTTTCAGGGCTTTGGGCTGTGGTGCTGCATGTGTTACATGTTTTGTAGGTCAGACAAATGGATCAACTCTGTTAAGTCGGCACCTCTGCTTCCTGAATGAATGAATTCCCCTCTGTCTGTCTTAGTTCTTGATTTTTGTATTTGCTCTGCTTTGCCAATTTATTTGAAATTCTTGCAGGACAAGCATAGCTTCACACTGCTGTTGACAGAAATACACTGGGTGCATATGCAGGGTTGTCTGTTGTCATGGTGAACAGTCATCTCCAGGGGAGTGTCGGAAAACTCGACATGATCAAAAGTTTATGTGTGTCTCCTCTCCTGTTCAGAACCAGTTTTTGATACCCAACCTAAGTGAAGGTCATAGAAACAAACCTAAATCAATCCACATTTATTTATTGCTATAACTTAATTTATTCCAAGGTTGTTGTTAATGTATTGATTATTTTAAAATATGCAAATAGACAAGTTTTATTTGCATCAGTGGGTTTCTACTTGAAACCAAATACAACCATGCGTAAAATTACTCAGCATTAACTACAGCCCACATTTTTTTCTACAGTACCAGTCAAAAGTTTGGACTCTCCAAAGTGTGGTAAATCTAATTTAACAGAAGCTGTCAAAGATGAAGAGTTTACAAGGACACATCAGGAATGTCTGGAGCTCTGGTAAATATGTAAGGGAAAAATTGTGTCTAGTCTACTCATGCTATAGGGTTGTAAATGAGGTGCCATATTTGTTGTGCTGAAAAGGAAAAATCCATCAGCCAAAAAAAGTCTGTCAAAAACTGTCAGCAAACAGCACATAACTCGCACAACCTGGAGTCTTTAAATCTGGTCAATACTTTAAGGGTTTGGAAATAGGCCAAGTTTAGAAATGGAAAATATGTAGTAAAGTGTATTTTATGCTGGAATGTGTCCAAGGTGCTGAGCAGAAGGCTGTTAGAGGCTTCCAGCCTGGAGGTTTGACTGTTGCTTGCTGATGACAAGGTGTATCACTAAGCATCAGGACGTGACAGAGCTTTTCTCCCATGATCCTTCACTTATTGATCCCTAATGGCTTACAAAGAGTAACAGCAGCATGTGGTCGTTTAGGTGGTTCAGTCCTACTTAAAGCTCCTGATAACACATTTAAAGAGGATATAACATGCACATTTCCAGGTCTATATTCTGACTCTGGGGATGCACTGGGATATCTTTGTATGATTTACAGTTCAAAAAACTCCTTATTTATCTTATACTGGTTTTTTATGCAGCCCCTCAGGCCAGCCTCTGTCTGAAACAGGTTGTTTTAGCTCCTGTCTCTTTAAGGCCCCTCCTGATGAGCCCACTGTTTTGATTGGTCTGTTGGATCTGTTCTTTACTCAAAATATAAACTTCTGAAATACATTCATACATGTTCAAGCCTGAATCCGATCCGAAATATGTCAGTTAACAACACAAACAGCCCGTGGAACAAACTACAGAACGGACAGCCGTTTGTGGGCATGCATGAACAATCTGACTGAAAAGTAGAGATGAGGTTCAGAGCAGGCTATGTTTAACATAGAAATCCCACATTATAGCAGTATATAAATTACAGAAAATCACAAAAAGGCATGTTTGGTTCCCTTTAAGGTAACTGACAGTTTGCTGAACCCCTCCCTTGAACACTGATTGTCCAGTCATAGCTTAGCAACCGTCACAAGGCGTGGCAGGCCTGTCAAGCTTTGGATTTCTCCGCATGTTGAATACGTGTACATGAAGACTTTGGATAGTGGTTTATTTTGTTACTCTCTTCAAAACAGAAAATACAAGAGCCAAGTGTGAATGAATGGATACAACTGTTTTTATGCGCATGTAGTTTGCAAGTCTTAGACTGTCAGGCTAACTAGCTTACTACCTACTTTTGTATCATGGCGTTACTTTCAAGCTCTTATATCAGAGTGTAGGCCAATGTTAGCAGCTCTACTGGATTTGGAGACGTTTACACTCTACCAAACCTAGCCAAACTCGTTATCTGAGATAGTGTTAATTGATATGAGAGGCCTTCTTTTACCTACTTATGTCTGAAATCAAGGACCCGTTGTTTATGAAATTACCATGAATTTTGAGTTGTAAATCTACCCCTATTTTTGTAAACTGTGTGTACTATGTGAGAACAGAAAGCTTGACAGGCTAGCAGCAATAACTAAGCGGGATGGGGCTCAGCAAAAGGTCAGTTAGTTGTCTGTGTCTGTGTTAGAGAGTTGCAGACCCTCCTTTAGTTAGTCTTACATAAATCCTTAGAAATGCTGAAAAACTTTTTTTTTTCTTCATATTCCAAGCAAAAGTGGTATCTGGTACTGTACTGGAAAGTAAATATATAACACATCATCATCATGTTGTCTTGAAATGGAAAGCATTTGTAGTCATGTCTCCTTCACGTAATGTTTTTAGAAGCCTGTAGTTGTCAGTGTGGGTCCCTCAGATCAGATGGAAAAAGGATAAGATGAATACAAAATCTGTCATAGCCTCAGCATTGATTGGGCTCTCTGCCCACATTTTTTGGAGATCCTTGACTTTGTTGAATTAAGAAGACATACTCTTTCTTGTGATGAACATCGGGTTAAAAGAGGTCCAGGATATTTTAATGTAGTTTGACACCTTACTGAAAGATAAATGTTCCTGTTGGGTCCAACTTTTTGATGTATTGACTTTGTGATCTTTTTCCAAAAGACCAGGCTCACTGCTGCACCGCGGCTACGCTTTTTCTTTTGAAATCTCTCTCATAAACTGCAATTTTCTGCCCCAGATGTTTTTTTATTGTATGAACAACACAAGTTTCTCTCCCCGTTGAGAATACAGCATGTCTTGTGAAAGCATTTGGAGGCTCACACAGAGGGTGCAAATCCATGACACTGTTTCAACTCACGCTGTCATCGTAAAACACTTTGTGAAACTCAAGAAAAGTGGAATCAGTAAAAAGTGAAATCTTTTTGTTTGAGTCAGAAAAGCTGACTCAATCTATATTCTTCCACAGCTCAGTGGAGGCTATAAATTGAACCCTTACACAGTTGGATTATTTGTTCTATAGTCTGAGTGAAACTGACACATACTATGAAATCACATCCTCTGTATAGAATAGTGCTGTCAGTCTTCCTCTATATATAATCCAATTTCATTCCTCATTATTTTTAATATTTCAATTAAATTCGAATTTTTAATGCTCAAATGTAGCCTGTTATTAATATTTACTATGTGCCTATACACTGTATACACAGGCTTATGCATCGCCAATGCCACTATCAGCATTGTTCTGTCCACTACAGGGCATTACTACATTACCAGTAAACAGGTGATAGCTTTCTTGCTAAGTAATGATTAAGCTTAGGCACAAAATGAATAATGTTCACTAAAATATCAATATTAAATTACCTTTCATTGTACTGGATAGTTATTAAACTATGCACTAAACTGAAATATAAATAAATCCACATCAGTATGTGCTAGTTTACATCAATACGTGATGTGTCATTTGGGTCGGGATGCAGTGTAAGCCCAAATGATAGCGTGAGTAGGAGTGTCTAAACCCAGTACTGCAGGCTGCAGCACTGATCACTCAGGCTCAAGTTTTTTACTATGGACTTGCATTTGTTGTGGACAGAAATCCAAAAACTTTCCAGACATCGGTTCTTAAATGGTCAGGAGTGATGATCTCTGCGGGTGCATCACTTTCTGCCATTTCTGATATTGTAACATTAGAGGTTAACATTAGCACATTGAACATGAGATTGTGATTCAGTTAGACTCAGAAAACTTTATTGTTCATCAGACATGACAAAAGCATTTCGTTTTTACATGCGGGTAGGCCAAGTCGAGAAGAGCGAAGTTCGCTAATGTTAGCCAACACATTTATAAAATGTGAAAATACACATTTGAATAGTAATTTCAACATTCAATTAGAATTAGTTTTTTAATGTTCGATTTATATTCGACTCCCAAAATTCATTCCAACAGCCCTAGTATAGAAACAGTGTTGTGTGTGACGGTGGCACTACATCGTATAGTAGCACAAAAAATATGCGGCAGTGCCAGTAATTTCACCTGGAATGCAAGAAACAAAGAGGCAATGTATCACAAAACACTACACGAAATACAGCAGACTTCATACAGGTTTACCACTCAGAATACAAAGCTCTTGAAGTTATGATCATCTTTTCTAACATTTATCCACAATTTACCCACAATTTACCCACAATTTACCCACAGCTTTTTGTTCAACAAAGTAGGGGTGTCACATTTGCAGAAAATCAAGCTTGAACAATGGAAAATTAACACAGTTTGTTCCAATTCATTGAAATTGCACAGCTCACGTGGCTTAATCTTAAACTATGTTGTAGGTGTTACTACTCATAACTGCAAAAAGTAATCACATTACTGTAATCTTTAAAAAAAAAAAAAAAGTTACACTCTACTGCCCAAACTGATTACGAGGGAAGACATGCCTGTGGTGCTTAGAGACAAGAAGTTCATTCTTCAGATATGGTTAAAGTTCCAAAAGTATGTTGAACTTTGAGTTTATAATTTTGAATTTAAACTCGTCATTACTAATTGAATATTAGACTGTGGACACTGTCTGACAGGTACATTCAACAGCAGCTGTGGATTTATAAAACAGAAAGTGACAGCTCAGACTTTCATGGTTTACATAAAAACATTTACATAATTTTTCACAAATCTACTGTAGATAACAAAATAAATACAAGGCTGACATAAATCCCAATTAAAATAACCTTGTGACATCTTATTCTGCCCCCACAGGAGAGGCATTAAAACCATGGTTGCACCAAGCTATTTGAACAATGCATGGTGCTGAAATTAAGTCTAATAAACCTACCAGAAATAAATTGTAATGTGTTTCCATTCATTATGTTTATGTCATTTTTATTCTAAGCCAACAACAACAACAACAACAACAACAACTGTACTTTCAACCATAGACGAAGCAGGCCAGTGTTTAAGCACATTTGTATCCTTGTAAATCCAACACAGAACATATATTCATGTACAAGCCATTTTTAGCCAAATGAGTATTACAGTAAGCTGTAACACTGTTAGCCCTCACTTACTAGTGGGAAAAATGACATCTTCCCCCAGATACAATCCTAATCAGTGTTATAAATCAATTAAAAGAAATAAATATAAAATATATGTCTTGATTTCCACTGTGCTGGTTAACAGCCCCTCCAATGAAAAATTCTGAAAAACCTGTTGACCTCTGTTGCTGTAGAGTGAGTGAAAACCGATGAAAACAAACAACCAGACAATGAAAAATGGCAGTGAACATTGTTTTGAACGATTCAAAGCAACGGTGTTAGTCTTACAAAGTACTACATCGTACTCATTAATGTTTTTAATTTGTTTTATAGATCTAAAGTTTCATAACCTTAACTGCATCCCCCCGAAATCCTCAAAACCTTACATTTTAAACTGCAGCTTTGCAGGGCACTGACAACACTACTGCAGCCAGTTGCATTCGATTACTTGTTTCTTCAGAACAATTCTGGTGGCCAATTTCAGTCTTCCTGCATCATATTCCCAAGTCCTGACCCCATCTTTCGAAATCGCCGTCGGTCTCATATCGACACTCGGCAGTGGAGAGCGAGAGGAAAGTGAGGCGACGACATGCAACAAAGGTCATGTACTGGATTTGAGCGATATCACAGGCTGCTAAGATGTGTATCGACGGTGCTGGAAGCTGACCTTGCGTGTGACCACTGCTGATGGATGAGCTGAGATGGTGTTTGGCCAAATACTGCTGCCTCAATATTTACACACAGGCAGACAGACAGACAGACAGACAGACAGACACTTGCTTCTCTCTCTGTTTTAATTTAAAAAACACTTCAAACTGTTGTGCTGACTTACCGTTGCTTGCTGCTCCTGTACTGTTATTTACCCCTCAAGGTGAAACGCTCCCCTATTGTTCTCTGAGAACTCATATCCTGTTGATGTAGTTGTCGCTATTGTTGTTGTTGCCGTGAATCCTGATATTCCGCCTGCACAGTCGTTTTGATCTTATTACATCAAAGGAGCGCTTGAATTATAATGGCGAGCGACTGCATAGCTATGCCTTGAGCTTCATTACACATAATTATGAGATGGAAATATGACTGGTGTCAGATGAACACTTCCCATCTGGAGAGATAACAGGGCGTATTTTCAGAATGACTGATATTTTGTTGAGTCTAATGGATTTTAGGGGTCGGGAAAGTTATGAACACTTAATATTAAGCTGAAAAAGCAAGAAAAATAAGTTGAAAGGTTTTCAGGTGGGAGCAGTTATAAATTTTCATTTTGCTGTTTTTCTTGCTACAGAAATAAATTCTATTCCTACTAATGATCTAACCGTCCTCCCATCACCTGTAAGCTTACTCCTAATAAAACATCTTCAGAGACAGACTTTGTGTGACGTCCTTTTTTTTATTCTATTCAACCTTCTCCTTCTTTCTCTTTTGGTTTCTTATTCTGTGCCACTATATTTTTCTTTCTCTGTATCATTGTTGCCCTTGTTGCCTTGTAATTTTTCTCACTGCGTCTCTCAATCTTTCTCTGAGGCTCGCTCTCTCTCTCTCTTATTCTCTTTTGCTGCTCTGCACAGTCTGTCCTGGGCCATTTGAGTTGCTCAGGGAGCTGTGAAAACGATGTCTGTGTGTCTTTGCGTCTGCATCCTGTAGGGAGTGCCTTTGTATGTGTGTGTGCGCGCGTGCGTGTGTGTGCATTCACGTGCAGGGACGGCGGAGGTAGTGGAGCGTGTTAAGTCTTGCTGTAGGAGCCCTTCAACTGGGATAAGGAGCCAAGGGGAGGAAGGAGGGAGGAACGGATGGTTGGATAGGTATATTCATAGAGGATAGATGAATGTGTGCGGATCAATATAGGGATGGAGGGATTGAAATTTGGGTAAATGGATGGAGAGAGGGCTGGGGAGATGAGTTGGACAAGCAGGGGAGGGGCAGATGATAACAAGAGAGGATGGATCGATGATGGATATATAGCAAAGATGTATGGATGGACAGATGATTAATGGATGAATGGGTCGTTTCACACTGCAAAGTTATCAGTAATGACCGTAGATTCCAGACAGTGGAGAGAGCCAAATATTTTGGGTGTTGACGCCGTGACAGTGGAGCAAATAATGTGTACGTGCTGCAGTCTGACAGGAGATGGAGGAACTCTGGAACCTGTCCTACAGTGTCCAAAATTAACCTTTTGGCTGACCGAACATCATTAAGCTAAATTAGAGCGAGAATACAAAAGTCTCATTAGCGGTGGCTACAGGCCATGCTGCTCTTTACACCCGACCAGACCAGAGTGGTTTAAAGTGAGTGACCAACCAGCATTGCTATGAGCCCCATGCTGTCATTCACAGAGCTATAAATTTGTTTGCTAAGAATAATTTTTAGCCATGCTAGTGGCATGGCTCTTAGGATAGATGTCTATTGGATATCTCAACAACTATTGGATGGATTGCCATAAAATTTCATACCGACGTTCGTACCATTCAAGGTCCCCAGAGGATGAAGGCTATGACTTTGATGGTCTCTTGACTTGTCCTCTAATGCCACCATTAGGGTGATATTTTTGCTTTTTAGTTGAAGGGAAACTTTGGTATTTTTCAACCTGGGTCATATTTTCTCATCTTTTTGTGTCTAAGTGACTAATGGGGACAACAATTTTTGAAATTGGTTAAATATTGAGCGAGAGTGCCTCAGCGGGCAGCCGTGAAACAGGCTGTTAGGTAATCCAACGGGGCAATTGCGCCCCGTCAATGTAGGCCTATGTCCACTAAAAGTGTTTGTTTTTGCCCCTAACAGGCTCAGATTGTTATTATAAGTGTCTGACAACATAATGGAAAGGTCCACACAGAGAAATAAAACTTTTTTCTTTACCTTTTGCTTGTTCCGGTCTGTTTGTTACTGTGTCTAACCAAGTCTTGCTCAAAGAGAAATCTCATTCTGAAACCTTGCGAGAGTTGAGATGTTGAAATCAGCTAAATATTCAGCCATGACAGAGTTGGAGAAAGGAGTGACAGGAGGAGTTTGTCGTGTTGGAGTACAGAAAGCATAGCTTAGTTTTATCTAAAAGGTTTTCAAAATCGTGTCAAATTCGAGCCAGAGTATACAGCCGAAGAAATGCAGCAGAGAGAAGCCAAGGCTGCGGCTGCATTTGAGGGATTTGGATGTCAGAAGCTTGCACGCAGTGCATTCTGGTACATGTAGGCGCTGCCAGCATGGCTCCACAAGCAGGAAAACTCAGCTTGCTTAGTCAATGTAGCACGCACTGTGGAATTTATTGCTTCAATTGACTTCATTTAGCATCAACACTGATTGGACATCCACATAAAAGGTGGCGAAATTTCCCTTGAAGAGCATAGTACAACCTCACAGAGCCGGAGTGGATGTGGACTCTTAGTCTTGTTTTATCAATATGTATTCACTTTGTCTCTTTTTTATTTTGGCCTCAGACCTGCTGTGTGCCACCACATGGGATTAATGGTAAAAAATGAAACAACCAAATAATCCAGATAATTTTGAACCTTTATTTTGCTTTGATGTAATTGGCTCATTGTGAGAGAAAGTGGACAGCAGCCAGAATGTGACAAAGTTTGAGAAAAAGCCAAGAGCAAAGATTGTCTGAAAAAGTTACTGGCTAGCACGAAGAGTGACCTTTATTGATTTATCTGATAAAGATTTACTGTCACTGTCAATACGGATTACGTTTCAGAGGCTGGAATGACAAAGATCATTTTAACCCTGACTCCATCTGCAACTGGCTGTTGAAACAAAAGGAACTGCAGTCTGATACAAAATGTTCTGGCAACCCTGAAAAGGAAGAAGCTATAGTAGACCAGATCTTTCTGTTCTGTTCTTGTGCAAATTAAGTTTTCATCACTTCAGGAATTCATGAGTATACAATGAACAAATCTAATATGACTTTCACAATACTTTTTTGCCACTGAGTGCATCTAGTGCTGAGCACCAGGATGACAAGATGAGAAGTTTTAGGCCATTATGATACCAAGAAATAGGCTATTACATCAAATTCATTTGGAGAATTAATGAGAAAAGACCTCTAACGTCCTCTTTTAAACAATAACAATCTCTTTCTTTCTGTGTCTTCAAAATACTTTTTCTTGTTAAGTTATAAAATTTGCCTCTGTTACCTAAACAGATGATTGGCAGTCAAGAATATAGAAAAGGCTAACTCAAATTCTTTGTTCAGTTCATTGGTGCTTGTCACGCAAATTTGATTTCAATTGCTTTTAGTTATTTTTGGAACTTCTTTGGACTCAAATGCAGCAACACAACAGATGGAACAGATTGTTTTGCATGCAGTCACAAGGTAGTGTAGCACCATGCCTAATGTGATAATACCCAACACATTGTCTCTTTATATTGCTTCATAGATTTTTTTGTGAATGTTTTTTTTTTTCTGTACATTTATGCTTAAAGGTTACACCCTAGCTGATTAGGACTTCTGTAATATTGGCAGGACAATTTAAAAGATAATGAGAAACAGATGTACCGAACACTGTAATTAACTTTGTGGCTGCAAACCATATGACAATATCATATTTACAACAGCCTGTTTGATATCTGTGTGAGATGTACTAGGCCAGAATGCCTTTAAAAAAAAAGGTCACTAAAGCCTTGCAGAAATGACCCTCAAGTGGGAACACAGAATGAATTATAAAGGGTTTTGGTCACTGGCACAAAAAATTGGCAATGTGTTTGCAGGGATGTAGGCAGAAGGACATGTTGAACTTTCATTGTGAAACATATAGAAAATCTCTCTGGAGGAAATAATTCTTTTTTTTTTTTACTCTACAGTTTTTCCTTTACTCTTTTATGAGGGATAACAATCCAATTTCCCCCTGTGCACCCTTCACGCCCAGCCTGGACATCATCCTCTTCATTTTAAACCTTTTTCTCTTTACCCTGCTGTCTGTTCTGTCCACTAGATCTTTCCCTGTGCAGTGTAACATGTTGTATATGAAGCAACACGAGCAAATGATCGGCTAAAGGTTGATCAGCTAAGACATGCATTCAGTGGTTGGTAATAATAGAGCATCTTCAATATTTCATGCATTGGATTAACCATGTCTTGGATGGGGTTTTTTGGACTTGTTATTTTATTATTATCAATTAATGTGTGTATTGTGTAATTACTGTAATTTTCGTGATTATTGAGTTTGGTCTATAAAATATCAGGAATGAATCAAAAATGCAACAAATATGATGTCGTTAAATTACTTGTTTTATGTGACCAACAGTCCAAAACTCAAATATATCAAGCAGAGAAAAGCAGCAAATACTCAAATCTTAGGAGCAGTCCACCACTTTGATCCAGACTGAAATATAACTATTGGATGGATTGTCATAAATTTTGTACAAACATTTATGGTCACCAGAGGAATTGTACTGATTTACTGGATGGATTGGCACAAAACCTGGTACAGCTAATCATGGTTCCCAGACAATATTCCCTAATGACTTAATGATCCCCTGAACTTCCCTCTAGTGTTACCATCAGGTTCATGTTTGTGGTTTTGAGTGAAATATCTTGACAACTGCTGGATGGATTGAAATTTGGTACAGACTTTCATGTCCCCTTCAGGATGAATTTTGATAACTTTGGTGACCTGACTTTTCATGAGGTTGAAAATATATATTCATATGAATGGGACAGACTACAAACGCATAATTTTGATCCTGTTTAGTGTCCAAAGGATCAGAAACAAACAAAGAATAACTGAATTAATGGCCATTGGCCAGAAATTCAGTTATACCTTAATTTATGGTGTAAGAACCAGCAGAGAACTGGGCAGATGTGCTGCTAGCAGCACGTAATGCTACGTTTTTTCAACTCACAATGTTGTAACATTTGCTCTCACATATCAGGCAGTACCAACATTAGCAGTGACTGTCTACTTGCAAGATACTTACCCACAACAGAAACTAATGCGCAAAGATCAGCTTGTTAGGTCAGTCATATCTCACAGTGTCTGATTTAACTCCTCACTACGTTGACGGCACCACTGCACAGGAGAGAGAGAGAGAGAGAGAGAGAGAGAGAGAGAGAGAGAGAGACATTTCTAATCTAAGTTTTTAATAGGATGATAGAGGTTGTTACAAAGGGTTTCAATGGCCTCATTTGGGTGACAATAAAAGTTATCACAGTAACAACCAAGTGTTTGGATGTATTAAAACGTTTTATGCAGTTAAGAGCAGCTTCATGAATATCAAACAGATGCTGCATTACTGGCCGGGCCTGCAGGCATCAGCAGCTAATACTAATAACAGACCTATATAAATAAAGCTATTAGTGTATTCTAATATTCTCCAACTGCACTGAAGAACATAAAGCACATTACATAATACAAATGTAAACCAGGGTTTAATCCCACTGCTAAAATTCAAAACACTAACTTGAAGTTGCCATCATGATCAATTAGTTTTTTAACAAATAGAGTAATAGCAGGCAACCACTAACCTATAAAATACTGGTATGAAATATTCTATTTTATTCTGTCTGTTTTTGACTAAAATCAGGTAAGATATAAATACTGCCTGCTAATTTTCCATCAGCGACTTTAATTTTTAAATGACATATCTGGATGTATTTTAAACATATGGTCAAATGAAAAACACAAATTTACCCTTTTAAAACAACTTGAATGTACAGAGTGGATTTTTGCCGAAGCTGCGCAATACTTAATTAGCTATTTTATTAACAGAAAATGTTTAAAATGTTTCAATCTGCATCTGGTTCTACATTAGAATACACACAGAGATAGACAATCATCATTAATTTAATGACCATGAGTAAATAGTGAACATATTCAAAAATATCACATCACTCAATCATTGGCCCATGACCTAAAATTTTTTCTCTCCAAATTTCATATAAATCATATAACCAGGTTTCAAATATAAATAAATAAGCAACAAACAATTGAGTCAGTCTGAAACTGGAAATGCAACCTCTTGGTAAATATGAGTATGAATTGTAGAATTAATCTGACTTGTAATAATGTCAAACTACAAACTGATAACCACAACATGCAAGTTAGAGGCCAACTGCCTCATGTTTGGAGATCTGCTGGCAGGATCTGGAAAGGGACCCAGGTGCAGTGGAGCACAGCTCAGCGCTGCTCTCTCAGAGACGCTTTGGTGACCTGGAGAAGCCCTCCCTCAGCGACTCCATCAGGAGTTACGCATATGCTGGGAAAATATTTAGATCGCATTTAGTGAGATGACATTTAAGACATACACTGAATCAAATAATAAATGATATTAAATGTCTGAAATTTCTAACTGTATTGTGGCTTCTCCTGTGATAATAAATAAACAAAGTTGATAATAAATAAACAATGTTTTTAATATGAACATACAATTGAACTTTCCACTAAAGAAAAATTACAAAAATGTTTGTGTATGCTGTCAATTATAGGTCTTAGAAAGAAAGAAAATCGGAATTGGCAGTTCAGACTTTTAAAAAATTGCAAATTGGAATCAACCAAGAAAATTGCAATCAGTGCATCTCTAGATACTGTATATTTACATATATGTACATATATATATATATATGTATATAAATAAATGTGTGCTGTGTAGAGTGTTGAGGCCATCCTGTCACCCTGTGGCTAAAAGCTGCATTTTGGACATTGTCAGAAAGGAATATATCAATACACTTAGTTTCCAGTTTATTAGTCACACCTAGCCAAAGCTAATGGAGTCTCATCCAACAGCCCTGCAATAAATCCTACGTTCATGAAGGTTTAATGTTCAGTTTTTATTGAAACTGTTTATGACTTTATGGTCATCTTGAAGGCTGTAGTTTGTAGTGCTGTTGAATAGTATTGCAGTCAAAAGTTTAGACACATTTTCTCATTCAAGAGAATGAGAAGGTGTGTCCAAACTTTTGACTGGTACTGTACAACAATGAGGGCAGGGTTGCTTTGTTAGACTACATTAGTTTTAGTGGCACTAACTCTTAAAAGATCACACAATAGCTCCAGGCTGTACATCTCAGGGAAGGAGAAGCCGGCATGCAAAGTGGAGGATGAGGGAGTGAAACGCCTTCAGTGAGAAGCTCTGATGTCATGAGGACAACAGCTGAAGATCCTTCACCAATGCTGTTCTGGTAGCTACACTCTCCAGTTTAATGGCTCCCATAGACCCTGCATAAACAAATATTTTCAAATATTTATTTACAAATATTTTTTATTCATACGTGATGGAGCTGCAGAGTGTGACGTACTCCAATTCCTATTTTGGTGAGGTGTCTTTACAAAAGAACAAAAGTGATTCATTGCATATATTGATAGTTAAAAACGTTCTCCACCAGATTATTTTATGGCTGGAGCACATTGGAACCAGTATAGATAAAACACCAACCAGCACCACTGAAGATTAGTCCTCTGGTCATGTCACAGTATCCTGTACCTGGATTCAGCCATTGTTCAGTGCTTCTCCCTCCAGAGGTGGATGTGCGCAGCAGGGAAATGCAGATATGTCATGTTGATGATGTCCTGAACATGGTTCACCTCGCTTTGCCAATTGGCCTCCATCACATCTGAATCTCCTTTAGGAGTGGAGGCTGCAGTCCAATACAGGTGGTTGATGATGGCTGGCCTCCACAGCTTTTAGTCCTCCACCTCTCTCCTTCATGCCTGCATCCAAAGCCTCCCAGCACCTGTTTCAGAACAGAGACAATTTGTTGACATAGACATAAAAAACTTGAACTAAACTACAAACATCAGGATAGAAACCTCTACCAACACACCAGGCATTAAAGAAATGGTTTGTTCCATCTGGACACAACTCCTCTCACACCTAAAGTGTGCACACTACTACCATAATTATAATAACAAATAAATTGTGTGTGTACATACAGACAAAAGTCTCTCATGTAATATGATGCGTTCTTTAAAAAATGCTTGTTTTAAGGGCACTGTCCAAAATGATTACATTTCCCTCTGAATTTTTGCCTTTATGTCTCATTAAACTAATAAAATCATACATCAACTTTTCACAGGATAATTTTTCATGATACATAAACTGTAAATCCAGGAAGAAATTCAACCTGCAAGTTGCTCTTTAAGTGAAATTATTTTATTTTTGTTTATGAAAATACGCCTTCAGAATTAAGGGCATCCGCTTCAGCTGCATGTTGTGTTTAAAGATAATTAGCAAACAGATGCTAATACGCTAAGATAGTGAATACATGTAAACATCATACCTGCTAAACCTCTGCATATTAGCATGGTCATTATCAGCATGTTGGCTGACATTAGCATTTACAGTTGCTACCCAGATCTGCTAGCATGGCTGTAGACTCTTAATCTTCTTGCTTGATCAGTGACTTAAACAATTAATCAGTTATCAAATTTAGTGGATTATTTTTTTGTCAGTTAACTAATTATTTGACAAATTTCAGTTTCAGCTCTAAACTTGTTCTTACTCAACTAACAAACAAAATACGCATGACTCAGGTAAACATCTACTAAAAGTCTTGCTTCCAGTTCTTTCTGTTCCCTGTGTTTGTAAAAGGCCAGAATATCATGCAAATAGATTGCTTCCATTTTGACAAGACGTGCATTCGTGCTTTCAAAACAGAAGATTAAGCACATCATTTTACAGCCCCGGTACTTGTTAGCCTCTGCGTTTTTGATATCATGAAAACATAACGGTACAAAAGCCTGTTTTGACAGAAGCTTTCTTATCTGCAATGGGTCACATTTTCACTGCTGCCTGCCAAGGTCTTCTGTCACTTCTCCAAAAGCTGCCATTATTTTGATCTATAAATATATGATTTGGGTCTTTGTTCTCACACACACAAATGAGCACATTAACACATCGTGCAGTGCAAAAATATATCCGTGCACCGCCAGGCATGTACACACAGACGCTGAGATGCAGTCCTCCTGTTCTTTGCTCAGATATCTGGCCACGTGAAGCCACAGAATCTGCTTCTTCTCTGATGATCCCTTGAGGCACCAACGAAGAAGACTTTTGTTTCAGTTTTGAATCCCTTTAAGGACTAGAGAAGATACTGGGTGATGTGTGAGAGCAGAATGAGCTCAACGTAACACTTTCATCTTCACCTGTGATCATTTTTCCTTCACCTCTCATCCCTCTCTCATGCCCTCTTTTCTTCTCTCTCTTCCTCCCCTCCTCCTTCTCAGTACGAATTGATTTAGTCTTATTACCTTACACACCTGCCCTCTGGTTTGGCTCCACTCTTATCTTTCCCTTTCACATAGACACACATATACAAAACACCGCCTTCTATTATATTTCCTCTTACCTCTGTCATACTCACACATACACAAACACACACAGAGACAGTAATCAGATCCGGCAACTCTTGTATTTTTGAATATGGCAGCTAAAGCGAGATACGGATACAGTCTCAGCTTTCAGCCCGGCTCCGTATCAGCATATCAGCCAAACTGTAGTCACGTCTCACCAAAATAGAAGCACAGTATGTTTTTTAGTGGAGGAGACATTGTGGTTGCAGTGTTCTGTGTTTGTGTGTGTGTGTGTGGAGGGTGTTTGTACATAGTCTAGTGTATAGAGCAACACTGTGCCCCAGTAGCACGGCTTTAATACTGACAGGGTTACTATGGGCATAGCTTTTGGTATGGATGGTAAGTGAAGGAGTTTTTAGGGATCTCAAACAATTAACGGTAACCTGCACGGTCTCTGTGAGTTTTCTGCAAATGCCTGACTATTTTATGAGTGAGTGACAGAGCGAGATATGGGGGATACTTGACCAGATGATCTGGCAACCCGCGTTGTATAATATACTCTTCGCTGGACATAACTTACACCTATTAATTGACTGCGTATTCAAATTTTAGGCATAGCGTTATGTGTTAGTTTGTTCATTTTAAGACTGTAGCCAAAAATGTCCGCTAAACAGAGAGAGAGGGACCTTCTTTTATAAGAACACCTAAAGTGTAAGTAAAAAGTTAAGCTCAAAAGAACAGACTGTATTCATATCTTAGCAAACGATGTTAATGATTGACAGTATATATTTGTGTGGCCATAATGTGTAAAGTAACGTCGCCATCCCTCCCCCTCTCCCTTTTCACGAGTGGATCATCTGTTATTATTGAATGGGACATTACTTATATGCTAAAGTATCTGCAGGATGCCCAACTAAATAGATTGTATGCTCCGATGCCGTAGCGAAATGTCTGGTCGTGAGTTCATAAGGTGATTACAAAATACACACTACCTACTGAAAGTTTTTGAGATGTTTTAAAGACGGGTTAATGTTTGAGCCTCGTTGTTGCTCTGTCAAAACATACCATTGTATTAGCAGCATGAAACTCTTCAGTTGTCTAAATCAACAGATTTGAACTTGACATTCTATTAAAAGACAATAGTGTTATACTATAAGTAAAGGGAGATTTACTTTGTCTAACTCGTACATCAGCTCATCATTGCATCACCTGCAGGGAACACAATCAAGTCTAACAGTGGCTTAGTGATAAGATTTGCTCTTGGACATACATAGAGGTGCATTTATTATATCACACTATTTTGTGATTGCACAACTTGTAATAAAAAGAGCAAATTTATTTTTTATTAAACATAAAATTAGTTTTTTGCATACAAAGTGCAGAATACTAAAATATATATGCAGTGACAGTGACAATCACCATTTTGCCTTGAAGTATGTATGAATGTAAGACTTTAGTTTTAGATTTTAGTGTTAAGTCAGACTCCTGACTACATCATCATCATCATCATCATCATCATCAATACGGTTTGTTTAATAAAGAAAAGTTTTCTGGAAAATTCTCACCCTACAGCATTTTAAACTTAATCCCACCGACTGGGGAACCTGCAGACCCCAGAGGTTTACTTTTTGTCATATCTCACAGGTGCTTTATTCTATCATTCCAGTTTTTCATGACTTTGTCAATCAGTTTGTTCCTAATGGCTTCATATCATTGTTT
The DNA here is from genome assembly GCF_914725855.1 of Thunnus albacares. Lineage (NCBI taxonomy): Eukaryota > Metazoa > Chordata > Actinopteri > Scombriformes > Scombridae > Thunnus > Thunnus albacares. The sequence continues at coordinate 16,848,713 of NC_058121.1, read as the reverse complement.
TCTGTTTCTATTTTAATTACTGCTTTTTTAAAAATACCAATGTATGTACAGTTAAAAACCACCCAATTCTGCCTCTGCAGAACTATGAGTTCATGTTTGCCATGAGTCCTAATTTAAAGTATCACACACTATTGGGGGGGCAGGGGCACTCTGTCAGTCATTTTGAAGGCTTTGAGGAAAGATTGTACTTGGGAAGCTGTAGTTTGTTTTAAAGAAAAGTATATATTTTAATATTACACAATATGCAAATTAACTGTAACTTTCCTAAAATAATAATAATATTTTTTTCAGATGACTTTAATTACATAACTAATAATGTTTTGAGAAGAAATAAGTTCAGATTTTGCTATGATGATTATTTCTTACAGTTATTTTATTCTTGGGATGCCCAGGGACCCCAGTCGGTAGCCCTTGTATGTTAAATATGTTGGTAGGATGAGGGTTAAATATGCACTTCTGTGTAGGTTGCACATTTTTCCGTGTTGCTATTCTGTAGAATGACTCTTCCATATCCTATGTTAAATATAATTACTTGTTGTTGACAGCATCACTTAAAACCACTTAATTTTAAAATGCAAATACAATTAACAATGTATTCAATAATGAAACAATACAATTTAATGATGCTCTGATAAACCTGAATGCATGATACATTAGTTATTGTGACTCAGTTGTTTTCATTTTGCATGAGATATTGAGTTCAAAATTAGAATAACATTTTGTGTTGAAGCTTTTGCACATTAAAGCTCTGTTGTGAAAATTGAGCCAAAGCAATAGCACAATACTGTCATGTATTTCATGCATTTGCAGATACAAAACAAATGTTTTATTGTTTTGCTTCACATCTATCATGCAGACAGTGAGGGCCTGATTGATCCGAAGGCTAGGGAGAATCAGGTCAGCTGCAGTGGCATGAACAATTTGGGAGATGAGCCAAAAGACATCGATGTACAGAGACTTTCAAATAAGATCTTGAGGTTTCAGATAAGTTGTTACAAGCAATATCCTTGGCTTCACTACAGCCCAAACTTGAAAAAAGTACTTATGCTATAAAGAGCAGTACTCTTGAAAAAAAAAATCAGACCTTGCTTTTTCCTCAAAGGGCTTTAACAACCGGAAAAATGCTGTAGCTAACTTTGATCGCCACCAACAAAGTAAAGTCCATCATCATGCTGTCACTGTCAATCCTCAAGAGGGAAGGCCAATAGATACACAGCTATCAAGTACCTGGGCAAAAAAAAAAAACAAGAGGAAAGGCACTGTCTTGAAAAAATCGTGACTGCTGCACAGTATCTTGCCAGGCAGGGTGCTGCTTTTCAGGGGCATGACGGCAGTGAGGGGAATATGTTCCACCTCATAAAGTTACTAGCAAATGATGATCCAACTCTTTCCTCCCGGTTCTTCCATTGTCAAGACTATGTCAGCTCTCAGTGCCAAAATGAGTATTTAAACTGGTTGGGCGATGCATGTTGTCAGAGGCAGAGCAGCAAGCATCAGGTCTCAATCAGTCTGTCAATATTCAATAATAATTGATGGCAGTGAAGATATAGAGGGAAAAGAGCAAATGTCAGTGTTCCTTAGGTATATAGACCACAACCTTATTTCCCAAGAAGTCTTTATTGTATGAGGCACCTGGAACAACTGGAGCAGAGATTGCAGAAATTGCAATTGGATTGCATGGTCAAACCTATGATGATGTAGCCAATACGGCTGGGAAGTACACAGGAGCACAGGCAACGTTGAAGAGAAAACTGCCTTTTGCTGTTTATGTGCACTGCGGTGCACACTGTGTAAACTTCATAACACAACATGTTTGCAGTGCATCTCCTTTGACTCTTTACAGTGGGTTCGTTAGCTGGGGACTCTCAGTAACCAGTCAGGAAAATTCAAGGCAGTATTTGATGCACAGGCAACATCAGGACAAAACAAAAACAGAGCACTGAAACCTGTGTGTCCAACCAGGTTGATAGTTTGGGAAAAAGCTGTTAATGCTGTTATTGGTCAGTATGAGTGTGTTGTTGAATTTGGAGGAGATGGCCCGTTGTGGTTCAGACACTGGAGTCAGGGCAAATGCTCTACTAGTCAGTTTTTTAGAAAGGAAAAACTGTCCTATTTCTAGCATCAGAGGTAATTGGGGAGTTAGAATGCATAAACAAGTCACTGCAGAAGAAAACACAGACCATTGCAGGCATGCAGGCTGCAGCAGAATATGTGAACTCTATTCTTCAAAGCAAAAGGAACGAGGAACATTTTCAAAGAGTGTTTGACAAGGCATCATCTATGGTCCACTCCATGGATATTCAGGCGACTCAAATCCCTCACCCAAGACAGACCCCCAGAAGATACACTGGTGGAGCAGCTCAGCATAGGCCAGAATCACCAGAAGATTATTACAGGGTTGAATATTACAAGGCATTAGATACTGTGGATATCCAGTTCAAAGAACTGATATGCAAGTCTTGCACAAATTAGAGAATGTTCTCTTCGCTGGGGAAATGAACAATGTTGTATGTCAATACCCAGAGCTTAACAAAGTGAATACAAGCACTGCAACACAAGCAGTGCCTACTAATCTGTTGACTATAAGTGAAATGCTGTTTTTGGGTTCTGTTTGCTGTGTTGCTTATATGTCTACAGTACTTGTTGTATGGTCTGGCACTTTAATGGTACACATCCATCAAGTGATGCCAGAATACTCTATTCTGCAATGTGTTTATGGTTTCTATTCTTACCTGTGATTGTTTGTTACACATGAAATATAGCTGTGAACATCTCTGAATAATTCCAGTCTTTCATGAAAGTGGTATTAGGAAGATTCAAAATGCATCAGGGGTATATTTACACAGTTTATTGATTTTCATTTGTTGATTAAAACACAGTAGCACATTCCTTTCTAGTTATTTTTATTTATTCTCTAGTAACATTATTACAAAAATTGATCATATGTCAAGTTTATTTTTAGTTCATAATTCATTTTAGTTTAAGATGTACACAAATAAAATAAACAGTAAAATATCTTTTCAAATGCATAAAAAGTCCATGTGATATAAGTCATGTTTTGGCAAGTTAACAAATACTTATGAAATAAAGGAGATGTTTTAGAGAATGTGTGTTTGCATGTGTGTGTATGACATAGACAGCATGTTTATACTCTACTATGCATATTGGTCATATGACAAAAAATGTCCCTACCAATGTTAAAACCAAATCTACGGCTTGCTGTATTATGCAAGAATTGGTATTTTTTGCAACTGGGCGGGTGCCCCTAGCCACTAACCCCTAACCCCCCCCCATTGACAGCTGTACACGTGCGTTTGTTGACAAGCTGCAGGATTTTGAACCAGCAAAGACGACATCAGAAGCCAAAGAACCATGTCGACTGACAAGGTAGAGTAATATTACAGGATTTTACACAAATATGACTCTGCATAGTTTTATTTATTGTGACATGGAAGATGAACACTAACCTAATAAAAAGAATAACTAAAAAGGTAGACAGAAAATGACAACGTTTTAGTTTTGCTGAAATACTGCTAGCTTTTTCAGCCCATATACATTGTTTGCTGAGCGTGTGGAGTATGTGTGTAATCGAATAAAATGTTGTTGCCAACATATAGGCTAAATTGCACATAATATACATTGGATAGTGTAATTTATTACAAGCTAGCTGAGATAGGTTTGCAAGGTTACAAACTTTCAAGGCTTATTTGACATGAGATTGACAAAGATTGATCAAACTTTTTGGCGTGAGATGACTTTATTTATTTGCATCCTAGCCTGAGATGGAACTGAGGTTAGATGGCATTTGGCATCTGGAAAAACTACCAAACTCTGCGAGACAGGGATTACAGCGATAAGATTACAGCCTATGTCGCAATCTTTCATAAATAAAATTGACAGGGATGTACACTGCTGTTGGATTGTCTTTTTCCCATTAGCCATGAGACAGATCACTACAGCTAATGCTAGGACAGTATGAACAGTTTGCAACCCTGCATTAGTTTGCTCAATCAGAAAGCATAATTTATGCATATCCAACGGTGTATGAGGTTTGGATTTTTAAAATGTTTCTTTCTATGGTTTTTTTGCAGGAGTCAACCTCAACTTCAACTTCCTCTGAAGTAGGAGAAAGACAGAGTGGAGGGAGAGGTCAAAGGAGAGGAGGACGTAGGCGGAGGGGAGGTGGGAGCACAAGAGGGAGAGGCAGAGGAGTTAGGGTCAGAGAAGAGATTGACTCTGATGACCAGAGGAGGCTGCAGGAGAGAAGAGCAGCTGAAATGCACTCCTTCATAAAAATCTCATATCACATGCATTTAGCTTTTTGCCCAACTAAGTTTTTAATAAAACAAATAGTTTATGTTGTGGGCAAAAATCTCTTCCCTGACAGCTCCCCACAAGGAGTTACTGCTGGTAAAGGTCATGACAAGACTACCTGGCCTGATGTGTGACGTTTTGACGTTCTTTAGAGTTCCTCAGAGTCCCAGAAGGAGCACCATTACATTGCTGCACCTGCAAACTGCAGGGACATGTCAGCAGATATTGAGAGGCTGCCAGGCCCCTGAAAACTGTATAAACAATATGGGATATACGCAGTATTATATATTAGATGAGGGGGTTTTGCAGATGGAGTGGAGCAGTGACAGTACAGGCATGCAGCATACAGACAGTTTGTACTGTGACAGCATGGCCGTCTGGGTAAAGACAACAGAGAAGTAATTCCAAGCTGCTGTGTTTAGAAAATTTGTGATACATTTCCTGACCCAAGAGCCAGACACTGGCTTCAGGGTGCGCCGCCTTATGTAAACCAGTTTATTATAGCCTGCAATTGTAAATAGTTTTTTTTTATTGTTACATTTGCTATTTATGTGCAATGTCAACAGATGTTGAGTTTTTGATGGTTCATTGTTTATTTATTTACATATAAAAACAATTATTATTCTTATTTTTATAGCTCTTGAATTATTTACAAATACATATACAGCTATGAAAGCATGGAAAGTTCAGCATCCACTTCAGGGACCACCCTCTCCCGGTGAAACCTTAGTCCTGACAAGTTCAGATGTGGGTGGTGGCTGTGTAGCAGCAAGCAAACCCAAGCACCTATGATCAGGTCCTAGATTTTGTTTTCTGTAAAGGCCCGTTGCACTTCTCATCCTCTTGGCAAGAACGGCCTTCTGCAGGTCTGGGATGTAGCTTTGGTCCTTTGTCTCCTTCAAGGTGTAGATACTCCAGCTCTTGGATATCTTATTGTATTACAGTCTGTTCCTTGGAGAGGAAATGCAGTTTGTATTACAGTCGTTTTGCAATTTCACTGTTTAGGTAACAACTGTATGATTTATTTTAGTTGTACACAGCTGTTATACTAAATACTTACATCCATCACAGCTACGTGCAGGGAGGTGGTGGTTGTGGTGATTGTAATCAACAGCTGTAAGCAAAGTATGCATTTTGTATAAAGGTGGGCTGTAGGCAAAATGCTTTCCTGCATACATGAGGATGTGATTTTGGAAATTCTCCAAATCTGAAGTTGTCCTGTTTGGAAAAAAATAAACAAAAAACAAAAAGGCCCTGTCAGTGACATACTTCTCACTACAATATTATACCACAGAAGAAGCATCAGATGAGGCTTCATTTCAAGCCCACTCCCTTACTTCTACATGCAACTGAAAAGTTAGATCAAACAACAATTCTGATGTGACAGATAGGCCTAAGCACCAGATTTTGCACACAAAACAGAAACATGGAAGTTTTTTCAGAAATATTTGGTTTGTAATGGTTCTACAGGACATTGACAAATCAAATGAAGAAACGTATGAGCAAAGCGCTCGTATATGTATAAAAATATGGCAAATACTAACATTTGCATGACTATACAGGCATACCTGAAGATGATGAAGTTTTTTACATCCCTCAACCAGTGCTTGTCAAGAATGACGGCAGTAAGTGCCTGGTGAGCTGCTGCACTTGTAATCGCATCATATTATTATGAGTAGGATGACTGAGTTCATTCACAGCACTGAAAACACCCCAGGCATAAAGGTTTAAATCACCTTGTTTCATCCACAGCTTTTCATGGCTACTGTCATCTGTTGGCTTACACTAACAGCAACCAGATGCTCATGTGTGTTGATTGCGGACATGATGTAGGACACCATCATCATCATGTGTAAAAATAGAACATTATATAATCAACATATATACATAATATACTGTCCTGGATATAGACATAAACTTTACATTTCAGAATGCCAACCAAAAAAAAACAGCGAATATTGTTTTGGTTTATTGGTACATTACACACATTTTCTCCCAACATACCTTGAACTGTCCCTCGGTTGTTGCAGCGATACCAAAAGTGGTTCACAGTGGGTTTGATCCACGCTATGATTGCAGATTGGTCCTTTACTGTGCCGACCTGATTGCAAGATAAACCAGTGAGTGTAACAGGCACTGTCAGTGTGCTGCTGTAAAAGGTTCTTAGCTGTAAAAGCTTTTTGTCCAAATTCTTTGAGGCATGCCAAATGTCAAGGGAATGTTGGAGACCCCATGCCAAACTTATGTTTGCCACACTCTGGATCTGCAACAAACAGTATAACCTGTACAATCAAACAACTACCAAGACACGGGAATCCAAATAATGCATCCATTTTCCTAAAAAAGCAATGCAGTTATCTGTGCGTGGGCATCGGTGATCACTTCTTTCACAGGAATTTCCTGAAGGAGTAAATCCATGGTCCTAATGAAGCACTCCTCCATAACGATGGAATTTTCTGTCAGTTCCCTGCTTGTCAACAGTCACAATATGCACAATGTCTCTTGAATCTTGTTTTATGGTTGTGTATGTGCTGTACTGTGCAAAGTGGCCTGCAGAATGAAGAGTACAGCTGTCAGTGTGTGAAATGTATGCATCATCATAAAACTCACACACTCACAAACAAACTAACAGCATACCTGGGGAATCCTTTCAGCCATCTCCTAATGAATAGAGAAATTGGAATATTACAGTCAAAGGTACCATATTATGTACTTGACTTTCATAGCAAACAACAGACATGTCAATGTAATCATGGTTGACTAAGGTATAAAACATGAGTCACCTCGGACAACAACATGGTCCTTTTGGCACAAACGGGTTAAAACATCATCTCTGTTCCTTTCCCAGAGTTTTTCCACTGGTTCAATACAGTATGTGTCCTGTATCTTGAAAAAAGTGGATTGAGCCACCATTCCTATTTTCATAAATTTAAAAAGGGGTGCAATTTTGCAATAATTGTTCCCTGACAGCAGTATATTTGTGGTCAGCATGAAGTCTTCACCCTGCATGCCAAACTTTAACAGAGGTTGCAAATTCCACTTCCACAGACTGTATCCACAGGGGCAAAATCAGGCCTGTAGAATAACTTTGACTTTATTTCATCAAATCATGGTTTTTGTTATTGTTCTGCCCAACCTAGATCTTCTTTGTCTTTAACCCCATAAAGCACTCAGGTATTAGCATTCTAATGGCCAGACTCAACGGCTTGGCGCCACCGGCAATAGCTGTACTATTTGTATGCATATGTCTTCACACCTTTACCGGCCAGAACCAGTTTCCCCAGACAGTCTCCCCTCCTCCATGCATGTAAATTGTGTATTCAGCTCCAACAACTGTGACAGCAACCTGAGTTGTTTGCACAGGTACTGGCAGAATATTGAGAATATAAGGGAGCTGAGCACACAACTCTCCAACAGTTGACTATAATAAAAACACTCCTATTTTGCCCCAACTGGCATCATGTCAAGTATTTCATTTCTTCATTAAAAGCTTCTTAGTACAGTTTCAAGCAACATACACATAGAGCACGGTGGAGTAAATACTCTCATCTTATCCATTCCAATATGACTCCAGTTCCCCGAGGTTTCAGGGTCACCTGAAATTGAAGTTTACCAGAGCATGCCGCCCCGGTCACTGTGTCAGAGTAATTGTACATCTGCACTGGTAACCGCAGGAACATGGCGAGTTTATGCAGATTGTTGTTCAAGTGATGCTGGCACTTTTCCCAACTAAGTCATCCTCTAGAAAACTTTTTGTTGGTCATGAATGACTCGTATGTCCTCATCAGGATGATTGGGCGTTGCCACATCAAGCACGGCTTCATCCATGCTTATTTCATGGAGTTGGTTAATGTGGGAGGTTTTAGATGAGGCACCAGTAATGTGTAAAGAAGCAAAATATGTACATTGGTTCCATTCTGATACCCAAAATGAGAATTTACACCATTTGTTCTCAATATTGCCATACAGAAGACTCGTCATTATGCCGGTTTGGCATTTTTATACAGAACCAAACAAAGTCGGGATAATGCTGCCCCCAATGCGTGATTTGACACAGCATGCTGGTGTTCTGGATTCTGAGGCGTGACGTGTAACACAACAGCGTCGGCGTATAGAACTGAGTGTTGAGGTGTTCGTTCTAGCAGTGCACATTTATACCACTCTTCAAACTCAAGCAAAGTTGCTGTACATCATGCACAACATGTGATTTTTAAGATGATGTGTTATGTGGCGGGTCGCACACATAACACATCAAAACATCACACCCCTTTCCCAGCCTCTTCTATCCAGCACCTCTGACCAACATCCACCCAGTCATCATCTGTGTCAATACTGCACATAAACCACACACATAAACACCATAGACTGGAATGACATGTCAATAGAAGAAAATAAGATGGATTATTCCTCAAACCATTGGCCTCCTCCTCATCCAGAGAGTCATGCTGCTCTTGCATGCTGCAACCAGAGTAGAAAACAAATACAATTGAAATTTATATGTATATATAAATATATATATATTCAACAAAACAATGTATCGTGATCACAGATGTAAGGCAAACTCACCTGGATTCTAACACACCAGACTCTTCTGTTTCTTTGCCCAGTGGTTGAACACCTTGAATAGGAAACTCTTCTACCTTGATTCAAAAGATAAATAGGTCATATTCACAAGTTACAATATCGTGAAAGACTGATTTAGAAATGCTAATCCAGGAAAACATACCTATCACAGTCTGAATCATTGTGAAGTCCAACTTTGGCACAGTGAGAGGACAGTCATTATTCACACCTATGCAAGAGGTTGCTTGTCAAAAACTGTAAACCTAGGTAGGTGTAAGAATTAGACAATTGATGCTATCTTTATTTATTATTAAGTAGCAGATATATAGCTGTGCTCTTAATTTAATATATTGCACAGAATGGCAAACTTGATATAACTAAGCACAATAATTCTCAAACATTAGCAGTCAAAGTAAGAACTCCATAGACTGCATTCATATTTCCAGTCCACAATCCCAAATGAACTTCGCAAGCAGCATTCAAATTAAAGCTTTTAAGTATAGAGTATATCTTTCTTCCTCCTGGCATTTCTTCCTTCTTCATAAGTACAGCAACCAGTCAATGACTCAGGCAACAATGTCTGAGTTATGGTTTTTCTTTTTCATGTTTTGTAGAAGTACGTGAGTTGGCACATTCTTAAACTTTCCTCATACTCCTGGACATGTTTCATTTTGAGGTGACAGAAGATGTCACTTCTATTGCTGCCTCTGGCAACAATTGTTGCTGTACATCCAATTTTTTTTAAAACCAAAGGCCAAACTGTTGCTGTTATTGGCCTATCAATGACATTGCTGTGTGACATTTAGAATCCATTCTATGCCATTTAAAAAACCACATACAGTAGCCAAATCTCTATCATATCATGACGCACTTCTAGTGTGGAGTAGTTGTCATACTGCTCACGTCTGACAGAGGCAGCAAATTTGAAAACTTTTACTGAAAAACATAAAAAGCACATTACCTGAACAAGCTGGTCTCTCCCCTGAATCCAACATAATCATTCACTAAGTCTGATGAAAGCGAGCCAATATCATTTGGCAATCTGTGGGCCTTTTGCAGTGCAGAGGACATGATTGATTGAAATAAAGGGAGACGATGGGTAATGCCGACACTGTCAGCTGTCCAATCCACAGAAAGGATTTTATGATTGATGGCAGGCAGTAGCATTTAGAAGTCTCACACCTCTGCACTGCACTCTCAGCACTCACGGTGATTACATCTGAGTGTGTGTGCGTGTGTGTGTATCAGAGTAAGTGTGTATGAGAGAGGAAGAGAGAGCACTGGTGTTTGTGTATGAGTCTGCATGTGCGGGGTTGATTATGGTGGCGATCGTCTGCCTGCGCGCTTGTTTGTGTGTGTGTGTGTGTGTATGTGTGTGTAAAGGTGAACGTGGAGTCTGTCCATGTGTGATTTTGTGTGTGTGTTGCTGTGGTAACGTGAGTGCTAGTGGTGATAATGTGGGACTAAAGGAGGGAGGGAGGCAGTGAAGGACAAGTGAGGATGTAGCAAGAAGAGATAGATGGAGGGAAGGAGTAAGTCAGGGATTGAGGGATACATAAGAGGGAAAAGACAAATAAACATGTAGATGACAAGGTCCGGAGAAGAAGTGGAAGGAGCAGAGGATGGATGGATATTTAAATAATACTGCAGCAGATGGGGACAGTGAGACAAGGTGGTGTGAAGGGGAGGGCGGGATGGAGAAGGACAGAAGGAAGGAAGGGAGGAATGCGGTGTGCAGGTAGAGTAGAGAGGGAAGGGAGGATGTTTGAGCAGCGGGCAATGTAGAAAGATGGGTCACCGGGGGATGGAGGAGGAAAGGGCAGAGGAAGGAGGGATGTACAGAAAAGGACACATTGAGGTGTAGAAGGAGGGAATAAACAGGTGAGATGGAGAAAGGAAGGGGAGGAGATGGGTGGGAAGCTTTAGTGAGCAGAAAAATAACATTGCTGCCTTCATGCTATAAAGTTTTCTCTCCTTTTATCACCATGCATGCTACAAATCTGAGGCTTAAAGGAATAGTTAGATATTCTGGGAAATGCTTATTTGCATTCTTGCAGAGAGTTAGATGAGGAAATAGATACAGTACCACTCTCATGGTTGTGTGGTAAATATGAAGCTGGAACCAGCAGTCGGTTAGTTTAGCATAAAGACTAGAAACAGGGGAAACAGCTAGCCTGACTTTGTCCAAAGGTTAAAAAACAGAAAATATTCTGCCTGCTAGCACCTCTAAAGCTCACTAATTAGCATGTTATACTTATTTGTTTAATCCATGTACAATTAGGGCTGCTTGATTATGGCAAAAATCATAATCATGATTATTTTGGTCAATATTGAGATTGTAATTATTTAACACAATTACTCATTGGCTTTGGAAATGAGTAATTGTCATGCATTTATTGAACTTTAAATACAATTCAACTGAAAAACAAATACAAATGTAAAAAAAGAGATAAATAGATAAAATAAATAATAAAGAAATATATATAATTTAAATAAATAATATAAAAATAAATAAGATCAACTATGATGTGGTGCACTACCATAAACTACTGAAAACTCCTAACGTTTGATAACATTAAAAGTAAAGTTAGGCTTTGTTGTCAGCTTCCTGACCTTTTTAAAAAAGGGTGAGAGAAAAAGATATCGCTTGACGGAGCTGAGAGCAGGAGAGAGAGAGAGCGCAGCGGTAGTCAAGCGAGCTGGAGAGTGAATGAAGAGAGGGAGCGGCGGTAGCGAGAACAAAGCCAGTGGATGAGAGTAATAAATGCAGTTTCTGATTGTTTAATGGCAAACGAAGAGAAATGTCCACCCCTTGTCATAAACTGGTCCTAAATCGATTAACTTGTTTTCATAATTGTTGGAAGCAAAATTGTAATTGGAAATAAAAATAGATGAATCACCTAGCCCCATATAAAATCTATATTTGTGTTTTTTTGGGGTTTTGTGCAGATTAAATAAACAAGATATAGCACGTTAGTGAGCTTTAAAGGTGCTGGTAGGCAGACTTTGGTACCAGAGCAGTGGGAACAGAGTTGGGATAGCTGTTTCCCCTTGTTTCCAGTCTTTGTGCTAAGCTATGCTAACTGGATGGATGCCGACTCCAGCCTCAAATGGAGCAGACATATACGAGAGCGCTATCAATCTTTTCATCTTACTCTTGATAGGAATACGTGTATTTGCCCGAAAGTTCAAACTACTCCTTTAAACTCATTCGCAGTAGCCCCTTCCAATCACAGAAAACTCTGTGAGGAAGTGTAGACGCTTTAACACTTGATGTAATTGGCTAGTGTGTCAACAGATTGATTCTGTAGTAAATACACAGTAAATCTCTGTAACACCTTTGTAACCTGGCAGAGACTTACTTACTTTATTTTCCACAAGAACAAAGAAAACTTGGCTCGTGGCCCAGTTGGGTTGCAAGAAAACAACCATAAAAGTTCATCAAATTAAACTTGACAGGGCTCCGCTGACTTCCAAACAATACTCATCAACTGACTATTAACAGGAAGTTTAGTTTTACTGAAAATTTGTTCACGCCCCTAAAACAGTCTAGTTCTTGACCTTAATTCATTCGAAACTTTTGCTCAATAATTAAACATTCAAATTCTTTTTTTTCTCAAGTCATAGTGCATTGTTCTTGTGTGTTATTACATCTGTCTCCTTGAATAATGAGAATGGCACAATTATTGGGTTGTGCTTTTACAAAAGCTTGCCTTTTAGTTTGCCAATCTTCTTTTTACCAGTTGTATTAAAAATGTAGATTATGACCCTCAAAGTGATTGTTAGGAATGAATCATTGTGAAGTTTGTATGCGTGTGTGTGAATAAGCAAGTGGATCCACTGTGCATCGGTATGAATGCATGATGTGTGTGTGTGTGTGTGTGTGTACATGTTCCTGTGTCTTTGTCATTGAGTTTCAGATGTAGGGTCAGTGACGGGGCAAACAGCAGGCTAATGGAGACTGGTGTGTGTGTGTATCAGTGCGGTTTTTCAGCAGAGTAAAGGACACAGCGGGCTAGATGAGACGCCGGTTGACTAATGTCTGTGTGTGTGAGTGAGCGTGCCTGTCAGGTCACTAACCCCCCAGGTCCTAGTGCCGGGCTTCACAGATTGTGAACAGCCACCTGTATGCTCAATCTAAAGAAATAATCCACTTTACAGTTCAGTTAAAATAATTGTTGGTACTGTATGTTGCATTTGTGGGTTTGTTGAAGCCAGAGGAATACCTTTGAGAACATTGAGGTCTATGTTCTATATTTTGGGGGGGTTGTGGATGGTTTAGAAGAATTTTATTATGTGAAACTTTTAATTTTGGTGAAGATCAGCTGAGGAAATTGTCATGTCAGGAAATTGTCAGGAAATTGTTGATGATCAGTGGTTACTTCTCCTTACATTTTGAAATGTAGGCCTCTGCCCCAGTATGTATTATGTAACCATGTGTTTTTTGTTGTGGTTGACAGACAATGGCCACAGATGCCATTTTTAATTAAATGAAATATAATTAGAGCTGTCAATATATTACGATTGCGATTAATAGCATGATTGTCCAAAGTTACTCTCAGATTAATCACACATTTTTTATATGTTCAAATTTTACCATAAAAGCTAAACGTTAATACTCTTGTCAACATGGGAGTGGACAACATATGCTTGCTTTATGCAAATGTATGTGTTTATTGTTGGAAATCAATTAACAACACAAAACAATGACAAAGCTTGTCAGAAACCCTCACAGGTACAGCATTTAGCCTTTCAAAAATATGCTCAAATTATAACTTATGGCAAACTGAAGCCCAACAGACAACAGATGGGCACGTTGGCCAGCTAAATTTTCCATTACTTCAGTACTGATTAAAGATCACTCCCTGGATTCCTCACTTCAAAAGCAAATCACACAATGTAATTGTGTCCAACCTCACATGGGAAAAATAAAGGCTCACAAAAACATCCCTTTGTGCTATGGGATAAAAACAGGATAATACAAAATAAAACAAACAATTAAAGTGAGCAGGGAACAGTGGAAAGGGACTATAAGAAAGAAAATTACTTTTGCTCTTTGGTCATCATACAGGTTGTTTATCTTTTGTTCTGTGGTGGCTCTCAATGGTGATTAATAAGTTAAGTCGTTGGATGTGATCCGAATTATTTCACGCAGACTCTTGTCCTTCTCAATGTTAACTGTCCTGCAAGTTGTAGCCAGATGTTTAGCTATTGCTGTTGAAAGCTTGTTGCTTGTAGGTTTGTCCGTTGGTTTCCCTCGCACACTATCAAGTGTGGTTTGCTGCAGACGGGATGGATCGGGGCTAACAAGGCTGCCTGCATTAGCATAAGCCGTGTGCATTGTTAGCAAATGGTATTTAAGACTAGATGTACTCCAGTGGTAACTCATTTCACATTGACAGTAACTACAGTTAACTTTGGTCTTGTCGATAGACTAGATTCAAAATACCCTTTTCTTTGTCCATTGGTCCTTACAAGTTTCCAATTTAATGCTAAAGGGCTAAACTACAGGTGAGATAAAGGGGTCATCATAACAGAACCTCCATTGATGGCAGGGGTGTTGTATGGCAAGCCAAGGTATGGCAATGTGACACAATGTCATAGAAATACTCAGTGATGATGGGATTTGGAAAATATGAATTTACCTAAAACATTATTTAAAAGCCAAGTCCCCTTTATTGGCCAGGTATATCTACACGTTTTGATAAATAAAGGCCAGTCTCAATTAGAAGCCAGGTCTAAATTAATTGTTTTTGCGGTTTTATCATCATTTGCAATCATAAGTCAGTAATGAGCAAAATTCAGAACACAGCAGCAAGACATATCTCCATTATCTCTTTAGTCCAATTCAATTCAAAGGGCTTTATTGGCATGAAAGTGAAAGAAAGAGACAACGTTGCCAAAGCATCAAAATACAATTTGTCCAAATATTTGGACAGTACACATTGACAGTAATATGAACATTTTCTCTTATCTCTCCTCAGCTGATTTAGCTTGTTGCGCAACTTAGTGGCTCTACTTACGTAGGTCTCTCTCCACCCGCCTCTCTCTCTCTCTCAACACAACAATACAAATCCATCTACCAGACACCCACACACAACATAAGCTACACACAGTAATCATCTATGATTTAACACTGCTCCTCATCATCACAACAATACTTGCTAGTACATAATGTTAGCCAACTACAAAAACACAGCACGCCTGCACGACAACTGTTGGATTTACTCACCATTAGTAGCGACACTTGTAAAACTGAGTGAAACTTCATCATAGCTCCATTCCTCCCACCTGCTCTCCCTCTCTATCTCTCTATCTCTCTCTCTCTCTCAATGCTTGAGGTTAGCAAGTCAGTTTTAAGCCTTGATATGTCATCGACCTGGACTGCTGTTGCTGTTGTTCGTCTAGCAGTAGCTGCAGCTGTAGGCTCGGTTGTGTTAGCTGCCTAGCTAGGCAGCTGCTGTATTTCAGATGTAGATACATTTTTAAGTTTTATGAAAAATCCATCTATCTTTATTTACACAGGAAAGATTTGTTGGGCATAAATTATCAATTTTAAGGCAATACAAGTGAAATTAGGTTTTCTGTTTTTTTGTTTCTTTTTTTTTAAAAACTGATTCCAAGGTATGGCAACTACCATACTTGCCATACCCCAATTGATGCCTGTGATTGATGGTGTTCAAACAAATTTGCGTTATCGCGTTAACTTTGACAGCCCTAAATATAATTCAGTATCGCTGAAAAGTTTGGACACACCTCTCGTTCACTTGAAAATGTGTTCAAACCTTTGACTGGTACTGTATGTTTAATCATTCACTTTGATTTAAGCTAGCTTGAAATTAGGGTAGCTTCTGTCTTTTCTATTTTACGTGACAATAACACTTTAGTCAGAAGAAATACTTCTTATCCATCAATTCTTACATTCATGCAGGATACCAGTAGAAAGTTTGGATGCACTTTATCATTCAAGTGAATGGGAAGGTGTGTCCAAATTTTGGAGTGGTACTGTATATGAGTGTAGTAATTTTTAAATTCTTGGCTATAGCCCTGGTTGAAGCAAGAGTACTGCTGTTACTTTGATATTATCATGAACAAATTGATGATACTAAGTTTGTTCACAGTTATTTAAAAACATTCTAGTAATTAGGCCTAAGTACTGACTTATTATGTAGTAAGTAATGCTGGTAATAGTTTGGGGCTCATCAGAGGAAGTCCACCCATCAGCACAGCATGTATATGTAGGTCTGCAGTTGACCGGCAGCAACACCTTCAGTGCGGTACATCTGACTTTTTATCTCCAAATATTCAGGAAAAGAAATTAGCCTACATCTTTGAAATTTTCCAAGCGCAGAAGCAGAGACACACATACACACATCACACACACACCATATCTTAAAATTAGATATCAATACTGAATTAACTTTGCTTTGCTGAGCAGTCATCTTTCAAACATGGTCCATTAGTGATTTGGGAACCCTTTCAGGTATTCACTGCTGAGTTTATTTGACAAGAAACTATGTCAGTGCATTAATTGGTATATCCAATAGTATTATGTTAAGCTAAAAATAACTGCAATACTTACTCACATTTTAGTGATGGGCAAAGCAGTTCTTTTCAGTGTACTGAATCATTAGAATTAGTTCATTAAAAAGATTCGTTCAAAAGATTTGTTCACTGAATTGCTCAGTGCTTGACCGGAGCTCCGACTGCGTAGTCCCACTCACTGAACTGAGACACGGCCAAACGTTCAGCTCATCTTGCTAATCAGTGAACTGAGAACGATGGTTCATGAAGGACAAGCCAGTGAGCTTGAGCTGAGAATTTAGTTGGATGAAGATACCGTTTGCAAACTGTACAGCACGTATATTTTCGCGACACCTAATTATTAAATAAAATATGTGGTACCACTTCTTACTTCTTACTTCAAGACATGAGAGGGAGGGAGACGGAGAGAGGCGGTCTCGAGCGACTCAGCAACTGTCTATCACTCAGGGCTCACATTCACTTTCTACCACCACTGCAGTATTGTTAAGAAGTATAATCTCTTGACTTTTGAATTTTTTTTTTGTTCATGTCTAATGTCTGTTCATTATACAAGACGTTTAATGGTCTTGCCCTGCCTCCATTTAAACAATTAGTAACAAACTGTAACACTGGCACAAAGTCAACAGGAGCCTCCACTAGAGGGGACTGTTATATTAAATTTCAGTTCGCAAAGTTTAGCCAGACTGCTTTTTCAATCAGGGAGAGCAGGTTATGGAAGATTATTATCAGCGAGTGCACTACTTTTAAAAACTTTAAATCTTGCATTAAAAAAAGGCTGAAAGAAAACCAGTCTTGCAGTCATTAGAGTTCTACGTGGGCCTTTATTTATACATATAGTAAAAGTTAAAAATTGTTTTGTTTTTGTTTTTGCTCTCCATGAGGACTTTGAACAGTTATTTTGTACTTGATTGGTATTATTTTTCAGTTTTTGCCATTTTGTGTTTGCCATTCATATATTTGTCGCCATGCATATATTCTGTCATGTATATTTAGTTGTCATTCATATTTATTGCTGTAATTCACATCTTTTAATGCTATTCATGATTTTGTTGACATTCATTATATATTTTGTTCTGCCACCATTTTTTTGCTCTACCATTAATCACTTACTCATTTGTTCTATTGCTACTTGTTTCTATATACACTACTTGTGACATATTGTGTTGTGTTGTACTGTACGTGTGTTGCTGCTGTGGCAAAGTAATTTCCCTGCAGGATCAATAAAGTACCTACGTACCTTGTCTGTAAGCCTGGTCTTAAGGTTACAATCACCATAGAGGTGATAAGTTCAGGTAGCCTAAAGCGGAAAAATGATTGTATATACAGATTAGCAGCAACACACACACACACACACACACACAATGAATGGAGTGTGTGTGTGTGTGTGTGTGTGCATAGTAACATTAAATGTTAGCCTATGCATATAATATCAATCTAGATAACGTCATATATCTGGATTGCAGTTCAAGACCAATGATGTTGAATCACTGCAGCTAAATGTTAGCAACCTGAATCAGCTGTGTATTTGCTGTCTTGAACACACCCCCTTCCTCCTGCAAACGAATGGCTTGAATCACTCACTCAGGAAGTGATTCAGTTCAGTTTGTTCACCCAAAAGATTAATTCTTTTAAACAAATCGTTTGCGAACAACACAACACTAACAGACCTGTACAATTTATACATTTTAGAGATTAACCTCAATTTTCAGTGGTGAAGACTCCTCATAATGCATCTTACACAGTATGATTGCTAGCTTGTGTAATTGAATGTGTTTAATATGGCCTGGTGGTATAATTTCAGTAAATACAGAAAGGGAAAAACTAACCTAACATACAGCCTAATGGAGAACTTCAATATTTCCTCCGAGCTTATTATAACTCTCAGCCTTATGTTTTATACTCATAACATTTACTGTTAATGACATTTTCATTTAATAAACATCCTACTCTGTCACTGAGTGGTATTGCACGCTAGTGATTCAATCTTGTTATGATTATTAATAAAGGAAACTGAGCAGTTAGAAGACACAGTGATCACTATGGCAAAGACGGCAGTGAAAGTCTAGCACCAAAGATAATGTCAAAAAATTGAACCATAAATATTGTTTGGAAAAAAGTATTACAAGATAATTACAATAATTTTAAATCAGAAAGTTTACCATGAAAACATTTCCACAGTGTTTTCCCCCAAATGGCCACTAAACTAAAGTGCTGACTCCTTTGTCACGCCATTACGTTAATGAAAAACAAACATGTGCAGACACAACTACACACATGCAGACACACACTCATCCTTTTTCGTGGTCTGTGCAGACAGAAAAATCAGTAGAGATACTCTTAAGAGCTTTTGTTTGGCGCAGCCAGACATTGCTGAAGCTAGGATTTTTGTTTTGGGAGACTAAAGAGCAATATCTTTAAGTAGTGTGACAGTTGGAGTGGCCAGTTGGCTTTGGGAAGACGAACACAGGCACAGATGCACACAAACACACACACACACACTAGATGGATTGAAGTGGCTGATAAATCACATTACAGAAAGAGCATTTGGAGGGCCACACAAACAGTATTGTAAGTAGCAACTCTGGCAACGTAAACACATATTCTTTTACATAGCAACGTATCTGTTGGAATATGCAATAGAATTATTTTGATAATGTGTTTTAACAGTTTTCTGAATTCATCTTGTTGTGACTCAGTAAGCATTTACAGCCTTATTTTCCTACAAATAAAATAGTTTCTATGAAGCTTTGCCAGCGACACTTTAAACAAATCACAGGTGAATTAAGGATTCACAGACATAATGAGCGAGTCACAGGTAACCTAGTTTGGCTCAGGAGTGAAAATCAGGTCAAGTGTGCCAAGTAGCAGAGATCAGGCTACCTTACTTAGCCCTGAACTGAAAACATGCTTAGCCTAATTGGAAAATGCTGGTTATTTGGCCTGTGGTAGCAGTATAGCCCGCTGATGGAGAGCTGCAGAGGCTTACAGATTTATAGCATCATAAATGGCTTAAGTGCAATCTGCTTGTGGGCGTTTTTATACAATAAACACACAGACAAGTCTTCATGTCCACATGCACCATGAGCAAGCGCTGGATGTGCTCCACTGACAGTGAATGGAGGATCAGAAATGCGGCCCCAGTGACAGCACCCGGAGTAATATTATGGAAATATGGCCACATTTTCTGCTTCGTAACAGTCAGCAGGAGGAAATAAAGCACCCAGCGCCCATTGATGCTATGAGCCCCGTGAGCACAATGAAGCTCATTTAAATAAGGTGACAAAGTTGGCTGGCAGTTCATTGTCAGCTGGGACACCACAGGTTCTTTTCATGTCTCCCATTCAGCCCAGGACACAAAGTTAATTTAGTCTTGGCCCGAGACCCAGACATAATAAACCACACTGGTGCTATTGTCTCCTGACTTACTGAAGGAGCTGGAACATTTTGGGGAACTAGTATTTAGAAAGTCTACCTGACTGTTCTCAGATACAATAAACTAACATGTGAACATCACAGCCTTTCAAGTTTGATACTATTTATTGACTGAAATAAATCCTTTTTTAACAAAAACAACTATTATGCAACAAACACTTGCATTTCTCTCCTCTGCACGTGTATATAGACACACATGGATACACCACAACCACCAATGATGTGGTTGATTTCATTTGGCTCTCATGAGGTTATTCAGAGAGAGGGAGAGGCCAATAACTCTTACTATTCTGTGTGTGTGTGTGTGTGTGTGTGTGTGTGTGTGTGTGTGTGTGTGTGTGTGTGTGTGTGTGTGTGCGTGCATGTGTGTATTTGTGTGTTAATGTGTTTGTGCAGTCTTAATGTTTCTTAGCCCGCTGGGCGTCCATCTGTGGGTTTGTCTGGTGTCATTTCCACTCTACATATCATGCGCTTCCTCACACACACACACACACACACACACACACACACACTTAAAATACTCTTAACACACACCACATACACTACCGTTCCATCGTTCACGCACACATAAAAATCTGACAAAAACCAGGCTCGTACAACGAGCCACGCTCATTAAACATGCAGACAGGAACGAAAACACACACAGCTCGCTACTCTCATACACACGCCCACACACACACATATGCACTGAACACACACACAACAAGAGCCCCTGGGTACAATAGAGGTGCCTCCTAATACTTCCTATTTATCATGCAGCAGTTGAACCCCGTCTTTCTAACCAACACACACACATGTGCACACGCAAACACACACACACACACACACACACACACACACACATTTTATCCTCATAAAAGCACTGCCTGCATAGATCGGCCATTAAGATATAAGAGTGTACGAGCGGAAAACCATTGGTGGGCTGATAATTCATTTACAGATTGGCTGAGGAGGGATGCCACTGTGTGTGTGTGTGTGTGTGTGTGAGCGTGTATGTAAGTGTGTTTGGTGAATAATAACACCGAAACCGATTAAGAGAGGGAGGAAAGGACAGAGGCGTGGGGTGAGATGAGGAGAGACGAGGAAGGAGAGATAATGGAGGCAGAGGCAAGAAGGAGAGAGAAAGGCTAGAAGAGGAGGAGGATAAAATGAAATGATGGAAGGAAAAAGGGAGAAGCAAACAAAAAGGAAGGAGAGAGAAAAATTGACAAGCAGGAAGCACGACAGAGGAGAGAGGTTTGTGATAAAGGAACGAGAAAAGAGGAGCGAGGAGAGAGAAAGCAAGAGCCACTGGGAGGGTTGAAGGAGAAGATAAAGAAGGCGGGAAAAGGCAATAAGCAGAGGAGGCCCGAGCCATTAAGGAGGCATATGAGGAAAAGCAAAAGAACAAAACCGCTTTGCACAAATTGTGTAACTCCTGACATCTATTGGAAATCACTGCAGCTACACTGAAAATCCTGATGCTTGAATCTACAACCTGCAGGGCATAACAAGGTTTTACACCTAACAGCTTAAACTTGAGGGGAAAAAATCTATCATGGAGTTTTAAATAATGTATCAGAAATATGATTTGAAATTTAAAGAACCCCTACTTCTCCATCTTTGAATGAGTCATCAAATCCGAATGATAGCTTCCACAAGTTTTGTCCAGCTCTGTTTGTCTGTCTTCTCCCCTCTTATTAGCGGGTAGGTCCTTAAACTATGTGCTGACCAACTAGCGCTGGTGTTCACAATGATATTCAACCTGTCCCTGGCTCAGCCTGTCATATCCCCGTTATCAAGAAGTCCACCATCATTCCTGTGCTCAAGAAAACAAGACCAGCCTGCCTGGATGACTACTGCCCAGTGGCACTCACCTCTGTAGTGATGAAGTGATTTGAACAGCTGGTCAAGGATTACATCTGCTCCTCACTACCCAGCACACTGGACCCAGTAGACTACCGTCCCAACCGATCAACGGAAGACACCTTAGCACACATCCTCCACACTGCCCTATCTCACCTGGACAAGAAAGGGAGCTATGTTAGATTACTGTTCATTGACTGCGTTTGACCCCATAGTTCCCTCCAGGCTCGTCACAAAGCTCACGGATCACCTCACTGTGCGTGTGGATCCTTGACTTCCTGACAGGCGGACCCTAGGTGGTGAGGGTAGGTGGACACACCTCTTCTACCCTCCTCATCCTTAACACCGCAGCACCTCAGGGCTGTGTTTTGAGCCCCCTGCTGTACTCTACTGTACACAGACTGTATAGCCATTTTCGACACCATCATCACAGAGATACAGCTGTGGTGGGTCTTATCACAGACAATAATGGAAAGGCCTACTTGAAGGAAGTAGAGGACCTGACCTGCTGGTGTCAGGACAACAACCTGCTCCTGAATGTCAACAAGACTAAACAGCTGATGGTGGACTTTGGGAAGAAGCAAGGAAGGAACTACACCCCCCTTAATATCAATGGGTCCTCGGTGGAGAGGGTAGACAGCTTCAAGTACCTTGGTGTCCACATCACCGAGGGCATCTCACTCAATGGTGAGAAAGGCAAGGCAGAGACTGTTTCACCTCAAACGCTTGAGGAAATTCCGGGTATCCCCTCAAATACTGAGGAATATCTACTCTGGCACTGCAAAAATAAGACTAGGAGAATCATTAAGGATCCCAACCACCCGGAAAATGGCCTTTTCTCCCTGCTGTGGTCGGGAAGAAGGTACCAGATACACCAGGCCAGCACTGAGAGGCTCAGGCCACTAGGATCCTAAATGAGGTCACTGCCTAATTACTAATACTATTCTATTTAAACTCTTTTTAATGCACAAATTGAAGGAACTGGTGGAATTACATTTCACTGTGATTGTACCTTATATGATGACATGTGACAAACTTGATTGATTGATTGATTGAATGATTATGTGCTTTTGTCAAAATCAGTACAGTTGTGATTAGAGTGACAGAGCAGATAAAACATACAATATTGAGACAAATCCAAGCATTTTACTCTGCTTCCCTCTGATAATGTCAGCGTTTCTTTGGTCTGGCCGGATCAGACAAAAAAGCAATCTGACAGACGAGGAAGAGCAGCGTTCAAAGGCAGCAGCGGGGAGACAAACAGATGGACAAGCTTTCCATCAAAGACATTGAATTTGCTATTCCATTTTGATTAATAAGGCATCAAGATTGAGAATCAGAGAGAGGGTGACCTGGTGAGGGAGACAAAGAAATAGAAGAACAGGTAGAAAAAGAGAGACAGTGAAAGGCAGACAGGTGCATTTCTTTGGATGATGTGTATTATATTAATCAGTTGGTCAATCATGGTAAATAACTGTATAGAGCTTCTACCGCAACCTGAAATTATAACTAATGACACATTCAGCTCAGTATCAGCCTGGGGCCACACACTGTCATACACACTCAAACACACACAAGCAGTCTAATGATATCTGATTGATAGTCTGCAGTGAGAGAGAATGTCCTCCAGCCCTGTGTGTCTGTGGATCTATGTATCCATGCTGTCTGTCTTTTGTTTCGTGTGTGTGCTTAACTGTGTGTATCTGGATTTGTGTAGATGTGGGTGTATTGTTGTGTGTGCACCATTCAGATGTCACTGCTATAAATAACCCTCCCTCTGACTGTATTTTGGGATGGGGACATGCCATCAATTGTGCTTCACTCTTTGAGATTATACCCAAATCTTCTTCAACAAGCTCCAACTAATCCAACTAATGATGATTTGTTGACTAAACTTTACCACTGAATTTGAAGGTTTTAGTTTGTCCCTCGTGATACTAATGACATTAAAGTCAAACTGATATTAGAATTCATTTTTGCTAAGAAATCAGTATACATATTATTGTTGTTTGTTCTGGCTTGTGCACCAAATTGGTCAAAATTGTAATTACTAAAAAGAAGAAATTGATTTGTGCAATATCTGTGTAGGCGATTCCTAAAAATTTAAATTCCAACAGACACACAGGCAGATAACCAGCTGGGGGGAAATGTTAGCCACTGCTTAGTCCCATCTGTTATTCGAGCCTTCCTACATTAGTCCAGACATTAGTTTGTGTCATGATTTGAATCACGCAGTGAAATACAGACAGCTCATTGCTTTAGATTTTGACAGTTGGGTCAGTTCATCACAAACAGTCCCATTACAGAGAGACAGCTAACGCTAGCTAGACCCCATCTTTTCTGTAATGCATTATGAAAACAACACTTAGTGCGCAGGTGCTGCACATGACTCAGCAGGTGTTAAAATAAAGTAACATCTAGTCAGAATCATTGCTATCTTTAGCTAGCTAAGCTAACTAGCTTCAACTTTCTTAGTGGAGGCTAGTTAGCTTAGCTTGATAACTTCCATTATTTGAGTGTAAGCTGGTTAGCCTAGCTTGCTAGCTTCCATTTCCGAGTGAAATAGAGGCTTAACAGTACAGCAGATCCTCCCAAATGTTTAATGTTGTGAAGTGACAGGCATCTTAAATAGCTAACACAACACAAATACTTTGTGCACTTGTTGAAAAATGGGGGAACGGGGGTTTTATCCTCATTTGAAAACTAGAAAAATATACACAATAGAAGCAGTATCATTATACTTCATGTTGCAATCTTAAGCCAATCAGTTCATGTCATCTGTCATCCAGGTCAATTCTCCTTCTAAAAATGGATTAAATGTCAATCAGAATCAAAAATGACTTCTTACCAACAAAGGAAAGACACACAAAAAAAAACTGAAGGAAGAAAATTCAAATGACATCATTAGAACACACAGTACCCTTGATTTTTTACAGAAACAGTCCCACAGACTTCAAGTCAGAGTTTTTGTTTTCATTGTTGCTTCCAGGCAAAGAGAGAGCAGCATCCAGCTAACAAAAAAAACAAAAGACCAACCACAGAAATAGATAGAGACAGAGGGGTGGACAGTCACAGACAGAGAGGGAAGATCTGTTGAAATACCAAACTGATTAGCCGGTGTTTCTGACATTTAAATGCCACGTTTACATAAAGAAATGTTTCCCAAGAATATTAATCACTCTAGTTAATTCACAAGGAGATGTGAAGTGGATTCATGGTGCTTGTGGCAGGAGAGAGGGACAGAGGGAAGAGACGATGGGGAAGAGGAGGGTTGGCTTGACAAATACGGAGGCAGCATTGGCAGGGTGGGGTGTTACTGGTGTTAATGGCACACAAAAAAGCAATCTTACAAAAACAGAAACTATTGTATGTTGAATTCATTTTGACTTATTATTATTCTGTTCCATGCCTCACCCTTTATGAATTATCAGTCAATAATCTATCTTGATGACCTTCAAAACCCAATGGTGTTCAACACAGCATGATAAGACCACATCAAAAATATCATTTATTTAATGGCATTTATCCAAAGTACCGTAAAGTGGTAGGACTGCAAATGATTTCAGCATACAATAAGTTGTTTCAGTGTAGAATGAAACCTCTGGCAACGTTATATATTGAGTCAATGGTCCGAACATGGCACAGACCATTGAGTTAATAGGTGAAATCATGTTGTCTATGTTAAAACGTCTTCATCTTGACTGCTGGGTTGAAACAACTTCTCAACATATGGCATCACGGTGACCTGATACTTGTTTCAAGTCAGCAAGGACCTCAATGTATTCCAGCTTTGAAGCACTTTGTCTGTGATGTTCCCGCAAGCTGAGATTAAAACTACAAAGGGACAAGAAGAAGAGAATGTAAAACCAGGCATAACAGAGAAAGGTGATTCCCTCAGCGGCATTTCTGGTTAGCAGAAAAAAGATTTACATAAGGTCTGTCTGTCTCTCTTTCCAATGGCCTTCCATTTAAGTATGTCGGACATCTGTGGTACCTAAATTGCAGTTAAAATTTGCTCAGGTGCTGGGGTTTAT
This sequence comes from Thunnus albacares, assembly GCF_914725855.1. NCBI lineage: Eukaryota > Metazoa > Chordata > Actinopteri > Scombriformes > Scombridae > Thunnus > Thunnus albacares. The sequence continues at coordinate 16,822,980 of NC_058121.1, read as the reverse complement.
TATTGCAAATTAGGCGAGAAACTGGAATTTGCCTGTGGGCCTGCAGTTGCTCATCACAGTTCTAAGTAGCCTGTCTAGAGCTGTAGTATGGAGATGAGTGACCATAATGACAGCCTACGAGTGCTCCTCTACAGCACAGCTTTTATTAACACTCTGCCATGTTGATCCATCTCAGTTGTTCCACATGACACATACTTACAGGGTGTTGCTAACCGGTTAACACTGCCTCCATCCTCTCTTTCCATCTGTTGACAGCCATGGCAGCCAGATGTATAAAAACCGACATTATGACAGGCCAGCAAGTGCAAAACAGATGAACCAAATGCATATAATCTGTACAGGGATCTATGAGCTGTGACAAGTGTTGGGTTCGACGATATTTTTTACATCAGATATCGGCTACCCATGCAGTCTTCTGTAATTATGATTGATGATCTTCCTCAACAGCTACATCAAAACGACCCATAAAAATGGCAATGACCATATTTTTGCACATTTTATTAATTTTATGTATAGTTAAATTGCCCTTCTTTTTTACATTTTACTACTTAATGTAAAGGCAATTATGTGTCCCATACTATTCAAATGTTACGAGGGTTTAAGGGTAGATAAGAGGCCCATCTAGTGTAAAATAATTGCTTAAATCTGGTGTAACTGGCGTGTTTTGGGCACATTCACACTGATCCTGCTTTGATTCATCTGAACTCTTTAGTATGCACAGTCCTACTTTATTGTTTGGGCAGGTCAAAGCCAAGAACCTCTTCCAAGTAGACTAAGATGCTTTTGTTTGACCACACATTTTGACTCCCCCCATCATTTTTGAATTACATTGTTAACAATTGTTAACATAACTGTTGACTTCTTAAGCCAATCAGTTCAGTTATTTAGTGTGTTAATTTAACCAGTGTTGTTGGCAGAATGAACAAACAGATTAATTTCAAAATGCAACAGTTATTGCAACAGATCTGTTTTCTGGCATGATAATAGACCAAAAAGCAAAAGCCACAGATGTGACTGCACCCGTACAGTGTCCAATAATGCTCTAAAAAAAATGTCAGAAGCTTTTTAGGCGTCTGTTTTGACCAGCATGTGAAGTGGTTCTGTTTTTTCCAGCTGAGTAATATTTCTAAATGAGCCAGGATAGAGATGATTATATAAGCTTTGATTTCATCCCTTCTAGACAGTACATCACAGGATCGGTTACAAGTGGTCCAAAATTCTGCTGCAAAGCGTTTGACCACAACCTCTTAAAGTTCTCATGTAACTCGATATTCTTATGATCACTCTTAGAGCTCTGCATGGTCATCTACTGCAGTCTTATATCATCAGCAAGTCTCTGAGGTCCTCTGATCAGGGCTTGTTGGCTGTTCCTCGCTCCAGGCTCAGAAATAAAGACTGCCTTTGAAGTTGTAGCCTTAATTTTGGAACTCTCTCCCGTTGGACTTGAGATCTGTCGACACTGTGGACATCTTTAACAAGCAGCTTAAGACCCACCTTAGACCAGATTAGATTATTTTATTTTTCGATAGGTATGGAAATGGTCAAATGTATTGATTTCGACACAGTTTTTAATTCCAGCTTTTCAGTCAGCTTTCAAACACCCATATTGTTTAAACCCCGGTGTGTTTTTGTCAGCCTCACCTCTGCATGTTAATCTGTAGAGCCGCATGATGAAATGCTAGCGCAGAACTAAATATAAAGCCGTATATCCCAAAGTATCTTGATAATCTCCTTCACCAGCCTAGAAAGATAAGGAAATTTGAAAGGTGCACCACAGGGCTCAGAAAGGGCTTAACACAACTCTCTGGCAAGTTCAGCCAACTCATGCAAAAGTAACACATCAACTTTGTCAGTTACAGGTATTTTACTAGAGCTTATTCCCATGAGAGCACTGGTTTATGACCACAGCCTTAAGTATACCAGCCTAATGGCTATCCTGTAATGTTAATTTAAGTGGGACTCTCAGTTGGAGTTTTGTGCAGTCTTTTTATAGCTGAGTGACTAAGGACATTATGGCTATTACCAATATGATTGAATAGTTGCAGTGACAATAAGTGGGTCTGAATGAGGAAATTGGATATTTAATGGAGAGATTTTCACCTACTATCATCGTTGTCTCTTTCCATCTCTGCCTATCTTCTGTCGCTTTCCTTTTCCACCATTTGCTCTCACTCTATCCCTCCGCCTCTCTCTCCTCTTTTTTCTTTTCCCCTACATCCTTTTCTTTTTTCCCCTCTCACTTTGCTTGCTTCATCTTCCCCGCCGTCTTTCCTCTCTCTCCAAGCCCCTAAGTAGCCACAAATGGTCCCTAATAGCCTCCAATGGAGATGAATTGATCGTTGTGTGAACCGAATCGATAGAAGATTGCTTCTGCTGTACAGTGGGATGCTGTGCAGGCAGGCGGCCTTAATTAAGTTAACAGTAAACCAGGATTGCTTCAGAGTTTTATTAGGAGAATAAAGTTTAGGATGATTACAGAGACGGAAAAAGTTATCGTTTCAGAATGAAAGCCGAGGAGAAAAGAAGGGGCATATATTTACCTCGACGTCTTTCTGTTTTGCAATTCAGTCATGATGCTTCCTGCCTGACTCACAAATTGTTTGTTGGACATTTTCTCACTTCATCCTCCTGTTTTTTTCCCTCTCCTCTCCATCCCTGCTGTTTTCCATACCTCCTCTACCATCTCTTTCTCCAGCGTCTTCTCGCTATCTATCTCATTCTACCCCCGTCTGACCTCTTCTCCTTTCCTTCATCCCTCCCCCTTCCCTCCCTCTCTGTCGTCTATAATGGGATGAGCAGCAGAATTTGATCAGCAGTTTTTTAAAGGTCACAGAACCAAGCGAAAAACTCTCAGCCAAAGCACCGAGGGAACAAGGGAGGGAAGGATGAGGATTGAGGAAAGGGAGGGAGGAGGCGAGCGAGAGGGATAACAGGCCAGTAGGGTTGAGGAAGGGGAAGGAGGAAGAATAGCTACAGTAGAGGAGGAAATGCTGCGAGAAGACGGAAGGTGGAGTCGATGGAGACGGGAAACGAGGGAGAGGAGCAGAAAGACGGGATGGGGACAGCAGCACGAGGGAGGGGGAAGGTAGCTCAGCGGTGGGGGGAATGAGATGGAATAATGGAGGGAAAAGAGGGAGGAGGTAGATGAGGTAATTTGCTGTTTTATGACACAACAGATCTGGTAACAGATGAATGCATATTAAATATGTAGGAGAAGAGAAGAGAGGAAAGAGAGCAGGGGTGACAATGAGAAGAGGAAAGAAGACAGAAGTAAGGAGGAAATGAGAAGATGAGAGAAGATTATAGCAGGGTGAGGAAAGAGTGGGCGGGAGAAGAAAGAAGGTAAGGCGGGTGAGGGAACGGAGCGACAGTAGGACAGGAGATGAGACATTGTCATTTCTCTTACCGACTGCCTCTCTCTCATCTCCTTCCCTCAGTAACTGTAGGATCTTAATCACCTCTCCATCTCTTCAGGACCTCTCATCAGATCTCTCGGCCTGTCTCTATCGGTCTCTTACCATCTTATTCTCTCTCTCTGTTCTCTCTCTCTGTTTAAGATAAAAAGACACTTTTATCATTCTGCAGTGTTTCCTAATGGTCACACCGTGCAGCTGTCTCCCTGTCTGCAGCAATAATAATTCTTTGATATCATTCTATCATTCATTATCAAATGGACCAAAATCTTTTCCAAACTCACTGAAGAATCTCTCTCTCTCTCTCTCTCTCTCTCCCTGCTTTTCCTCTGCGTGTCTCTACCGCTCCTTTCATCACACTCATCTTTCTGTTGCCAATCTATTCCCTAAGCGCTTGAGTCGGAGTGTCTTTCTCAATCACTTCAGCTACATGTCTGTGGCGTGTGTGTGTGTGTGTGTGTGTGTGAACACAAACACATACTCACACACACACACACATACTCACACACACACACACAGGTAATTTGTTATAAATCTGGCATCTTACCAAAACTAAGGGTGAATGATTTGAGGAGAAAATTTCTCTGACAAATATTGTGAGTTAAATTGTGATTCTTTTCTATGGATTAAATTAAAGCATGAATTTGTGTTCTGCATAGTTTTAAATTTCATCATGTTTGCACCAATCATAATAAAATATTTATCTTGTTTCTACAAGGATAGAATTAGATAAAATAATGCAGAGAAAAGCCAACTTCCAAGTAATCCTGGCTTTTTTGTTAAAAAGAAAATACTGATTTACATCACATTTATCAAGATATTACATCAGTGGTATAATTAACATTACTTAATATGTGAAATATATTAAATATAATGATACCCAAAAATGGCTACGTAGTTGCACAGTCATGGTAGCAATAATAAACTGCTGGTTGTGGCCAAGTAAACATCAGCTTTACAGACTTTAGGACTTGCTACTTCACAGCCCTGAATTCCAGAGATCCTGAAAAAGAGATTTAAAGGCAATACACTTAAAACCATGATATGATGCGGTTCAAAGTTTAGTGGGAGGTTTTAACAACATTGTCCACCAGCTCTCCATCATTTACACACAGCCCACTGTCTATTTTTCACAGTTACATGATGATGTTTCTGCTTCGACCAACGCCATTTTTGGCTGAGCTTTAATGTAAAGACTATCGCATTCAGAAATCATGTTAACCAGGCAACAGTTTAGAGTTTTGTTTTTTGTTGTTTGGCCAACTCACACAGTCAGCATTAATTAGCAACGGATGAGTAAATTTGCTGGCAACGGTCAACAATAAAACAGCAAAACCAACAGTGTTTGGCAACTCACTTTTTACCTCCTACAGCTTGTTAAGACTAATTATGTAAATAAATAATAATACAGCTCTTTTGCAATTAGAAAATTACACTCACAAACTGCAGTTTGATATTAAAACGTTTAGTTGTTCAACCCCCCAAAAAAATTTTGGCAGATCCAGCAGATTTTTGCAATTTTGTCTTTTGAAATTAGGTTTACTTTTCCTTTAAATGTAGCACTGAATGAACAGTTGCTTAGTTTTTAATTAGTTCCCTTACTATACAGTAAGGGAGACTGTATGATAATGAAGAACAGGACAGTGATCGATGCACCGTGGCATTTCAGTCAGGCTCTCAATGAACCATTTTGGGAAACTCATGCTAACAAGCACGAGCATCAGTTCATACTAACAAAACAGTAGGTGGAATAAACATTTCTCAGTCCCTAAGGTATTTTGTGCTGGCATTAGAAGGATTGACAAAAGGCTGCAAATCAATTTGTTTTCTGCATTTTACGAAACACATTCACACACAGACGCGTTAAATGTATTCATAGCAAACTTGTCAGTGTTTATTTAGCTCTATTAGCAGTCACTGCAGAGGCCTATCAGGTTTATGAGTGAACAAAACTATTCAGTCAATACTTCATGTCAAGACAACTCCAAATAATCGTCTGTGCAAATTTAACACACATTAAAACAAGAAAGTGTGCTGTGTCCACAGGTGGATGTACAGTTTATACCGTACCTTGATAAACAAGCTGAATGTGAGCATTCCCCTGCTCTAGTGCTTTAAGCAGCAGCGCTGAAATGAACATATCTGTCGGCAGCATCAAAGCCTGTCACAACAGATCCCAAAGGACCTGGCTAGCCAGCTTGAAGCTCCACCTGTACACTGCCGAAGCTTTCATCAGCTGCACTAAACTGCCATATCTAGCTGCTGCTAGCGACTATATGCTCTGTGCATCTCTCCATCTCTTTCCCCCCAGAGTCATAGCTGTTGAAAGGCCGGGTGATTTCACACATTATGTGAAGCTTGTGTCATTTGACACATGCAAAGGATGCTGGGACTATGGCAGCAGGGGCTATACGCATGCTTTGTCTTTTGTCTGTCAAGAGAACTCAGTGACTTAATTACAAAGAGTGATGTACTGAGGCAGCTGAAGTTAGTTGTTTTGCAGCTGAGCCATGTAATGAGAAATTCACATCAAAAGACGAGCGCGGTGCAAAGGAACAGATGGTCTGGTTTTGAATATTGCTCTTTATTGGCTTCCATATTAACTCAGGTTAGAACAATAAACACAAGCAAAAAAAAAAAGATAGTTTTTGCTGTAGAACCCAAGAGAATGTGAGTTGATATAACCAAGAGAAATCAATATTTTTGTTGCCTTTAGTGTACAAATAAATTCTTTATCCCTCCTAAAAAAAAAATTCGCTCCTCCGCTTGTGTGTGTGTGTGATTTATCGTGCATTTTTGGAGAGTGTGTTTGTGCGTCCCAGCTGGAGTGAAGACTGTTTATATTATTGGTGATGAAACCTGAAAGAGGGGCCCCCAGGGGTTTCAGTAATGGGCTGGGAGGCTTCTGACTTCTTATAATGGCCTCTGTATTTGTATGTGTGTGTGTGTGTGTGTGTGTGTGTGTGTGTGTGTGTGTGTGTGTGTGTGTGTGTCAGAGAGATGAACAATTGCGGCACTATATAATTGTCAATGGGAGGACACACTTTTACATAATAAAATGAAGCCTACACACAAAGAAACACAGAAACGGTGAAATGAAGCCTGTCCCGCACATAAAGGCACTCACACAAAGAAACACAATGTCGCTCTCTCTCTCTCTCTCACACACACACACACACACACACACACACACTCACACATTGTGGTGCCAGCTGAGCCCAGTGTGTCCAATAACAGCAGGTGCTGTCAAGTGCAAGCACAGCAGACCCGCCCTGACATGGAAAAGCACACACACACACACACACATACACACGGGTGGATGCACATATGTCAGCACACCAAACATTCATCCATACACCTTTCTCTTGTTGTAACTCTCACATCCAATAAACATTCTCATATTTAAAACTAATGTTTGATAGGTGTGCAAGGTTACAGTTTATGTGAGTGTTATACAGTGTGTGTCTTTATTATGCGTGTGTATACCTACTGTCTGGCTGTTATAGCTAATGGTAGTGCCAGTGCCATATGGTCTCACATTAGGGCACTCTAAACCCAGCTATCCAGAAGTGTGTGTGCAAATGAGTGTGCGTGTGTGTGTGTGGAGAGTGTGAGACTAATAGAAAATAAAGCCCTTGATTTGATATGTAAGCTGTTGGTGTTTAAACACTTCAACTTGATAGTGTAGAACGGTGAATATTCGTCTTGTTTTGGGCTAAATGAAGCTAATAATGTTATCTCCCACTTTCATGTTTGTACTCTTTACTTTTATTTTTCTCTGTCCTCCTTTTTTTTTTGTTTTCTTACCTCCTGTTCCTCCTCCTTTGTCATTTGCTTCCTCTTTGTCCTCATCTCTCTCTCTCTCTCTCTCTCTCTCTCTGTGTGTGTGTGTGTGTGTGGTAATATATTTAGCAGTGCCATATCATACGCTGTGCTGACTTCATTAACTATCTCAGCATGAGGCTCCAGTGAGTGAATGATAATAAACCTACATACACACACACACACACACACAGCCCAGGGAACAATAATGCAGTAGGGATGTGGATCTCCATCACTGAGGCCGATGCAATACGCATCTCGATGCATTGCCAACGATACGATACATTATAGATACATATGAAGAAACTACAAATGTGATACGATACGATTCACCCCCATTGTGATTTAGTGAGATTCAACACGATATGATGTGATTCGACACAAATGAATGATGCTATATGCAATTCAATATGGTACAGAGTTAGATTTTACTTCTTGAGAATATATCAAATCATACATTAACTAAACTAACTAAAAAAAGTGCCATTTTTACTTTATATATTGGTTTCTCTAGCTCTGCAACTCAGTAAACATCTCTTTCTTTTTGACCTCTAATAAACACTTGGACCTTTCACTAACAAGCCTTTTCACAAGTCCTTTGTAGTGTAGTGTTCTCTGTCTCCAATTTACACGCATATGCTCCGTGACCCAAACAATTGCTGTCAAAATAGTTTAATAATCCACTTATTTCGACATGAGGAACAATAGTAATAGAGCACGAGTTCCACCTGGAATGTTTTGGCAGCGCACCACTTAGCGGTAGCATGCTAGTGTGCTTGAGAAAGAGTTTAGAGAGTAATCAATCTGGATATCTAATTACTGGTCGCAAATTATTAGTCACATTTCTAAATAATAAAGGCACAGGGCCACTAATAATGATTATATATGAATAAATTGGATTTTACCGATGCATAGATGTTAGAAATGATGCATCATAAGTTCAGCACAAATTGTATTCAGTGCACACGTTTTTAATTGGGGTAATTGCATCGTGAACGTTTATGCTGGTGCGAATCGGTGAATCTTCCCTTCCCCATGATTCATAGATAACTGATTACAGTTTACTTTATTATGATAAAAGCACTTATTGAAAATACATCCTCTTTAACCCCACAGATCTGTTTTTTGCAAAGATCCCAAATAAGCTGAAAACAAGAATGTGTGTCTAGGGGCGGAGACATTTGTATGCAGCTTAAACTAATGGATTTGTTGTTTTCATTTAAAGATATATCAGTATTTTTTCTAGTATTATTGTTTCTCTGCAAATGTATGCTGTCCTGCACTGTAAAGTAATAGTGGTAATTAGAGAATAAGGTTAATGTTTTTAAGCTTTGAATGAGCCAAGCTAACTGTCTCCCCCTGGTTTCAGTCCTACCAAACTACTTATGCTGGTCATTGTGCCTCCATGAAAATAGGGCCCAATATCTTTGGTTCTGCTGCATTAATTTTGATTTTTTTTTTTAAACTAAACTGTTATTCGTGAGTCTGACAATGTTAAAAAAGTGTTATTCTAAATTGGAGGAATACTTTAAGGTTCATGTTAGCTTAAGAGGAGGTGGTTATCTTGCTCTGGAAACACACAACTGTGAAATATTTTAAAGGAAACTCTGTTTGTTGTTGCTTATTTCTTGTTTCTTGCCACTAATGTCCTCTATTCTCCTCCTCCTCTTCCTTTCCCTCCTCTTCCTCCTCTGCCCCCTCTCAGGTCAGTGTGTTGGAGCGTCAGGTGATAGATTTCCTGGGTTACCAGTGGGCTCCCATCCTGACCAACTTCCTCCACATCATCGTTGTCATCCTGGGCCTCTTTGGCACAATTCAGTTCAGACCACGATATGTCACTGGGGTGGGTTGAACACACACACACACACACACACACACACACACACAAACACGAGAAACAGCCATTTTACATTTTCTTTGCCCTAGATCTAAAGACGACCTCTCATTAGCCCAAACTCACCTCTCTACATTCAGTAATGAGGCCTAATAATGTTTGGGGTGTATAACTTCAGTGTTTTTCTTTTTTCTGTGTCACTGCAATCGAGACTCAAAAGTAGAGATATATTGGGTTAGTTAGTAATTTGTAGGTTTCATAGCACTGTCATCCATGAATATTGTATCATAGTCACATAGTCACACTTCTGTATACAGAGCAATGTAAGACATACAGTAAAACAGATTAACAGCTCATATTCCCTTCATTATTGGAAGAATGCTTACTGGTGGATCCATGATTGCAGGGAAACAATGTCAATTTGATGATATAATATGTATATAGTAAGTAAAAAGTTAGAATGGTGATCTGGAGTGGGAGTGGGAATAACTCGCCTAGTGAAATTATCTGTTTCTCTTTTCTATCTCCGGCCGACGTCGATAAAATAATTTATATCTCAGAAAAACTTTCAGAAGTTCTCACAGCTGCTGCAGGCCTCCATGCAGCCCTCCCACACTTCATATGAATACCACTGACCCCCCTCAGCGACCTTCACATGCACACACACACACACACACACACACACAATATTTAGTGAGAAGATTCAGCTAATGAAAAGGAATGAAAGTTTGATCTAAGCTCATAAATGTTACCTTCCCTCCATCATTCATTCATTCTTTTCTGCCTATAAATCCTTTTTACACACACACACACACACACACACACACACAAAAGAGCCGCTGGCCATTTTCTCTCCTTGTCCGGTTCTATTCATGTGATTGGTTGCACCTTTTGCCATTGTTTTTGTTTCTCTGCATTTTAACAACATCAAAAGTGAAGCTTCCCTCTGTCTTTTCTCTCCATTTCACTTGCTCCAAATGCAAGACATGAACATACCTTTTTAATTCTCCAACAAAGACCTGTCAAATCTCATCTGCCTCTTTCTCTCTCTCTCTCTCTCTCTCTCTCTCTCTCTCTCTCTCTGTGTGTGTCTCTTCGCAGTACGCAGCCTGGCTGGTCGTGTGGATGACCTGGAATGTTTTCATCATCTGTTTTTACCTGGAGGTCGGAGATCTGTCCAGAGTAAGAAAACATTTCCTTGGATTATTTCTGCAATCTGTCACATCACTGATACTACAGACTACAGTTTTGCAGCATTACAACATACACTTGCATTTCAAGTGACTCATATCACAATCCAGATACAATTTAATACATTTTCGTTTAGCCACAAACATGCCTGATCAAAAACCTGATTGTATCCATCTAGGTATTCCTAAATGTAAATCTGCATAGGCCCAGTACAGCGGCAGATAGCTAATTAATGTTAATAATAAGTTACTTAACTGTCATATGTGCTCTCAAGCAGTGTCTGTACTCTGCAAAGGTCATGCGTCAGGTAAAAAAAGCTCCACTCTGTAGCTCTTTGACTGTAACTGAACAAATAACAAGAGCTGCTAAAATTAGTCGATTAATCTATTAGTTGATTGACAGCAGATTTATCGACAGCAGTCATTTTTAATTTAAAAAAAAAAGTCCAAATTCTCAGATTGGAGCTTCTCAAATGTGAATATTTTCTGGTTGATTCAGTCTCCTGTGAGAGTAAACTAAATATCTTTGGGTTATGTACTGCTGTTCGTAACTAAAGAAGACATTTGTGGACGTCACCTTTAGCTTTGGGGAACATTCATCACCATTTTCTGACATTTTATAAACCAAACGACTAGTCGATTAATCAAGAAAATAATCGACAGATAAACCGATAGCCTACAGCTGGCTCCCTGACGCTTTTCACAGTGAGTGTCGCATAATTTCAGTTAATTCCTGTGTCGCTTCAGCTGCCGTAATTGCAGAGGCAAGAGCGTTATAAGTGGCTTCTTACAAAGACAGCTAACTGACACTTGGGAGGAGTAAAGATTAGTTATGCTGTTTGGAAAGATAAATGCATTTACAGCTCCTCAACATCTGGCTAGAATGTGAAAACACATCCCTAGGTGGTTTGAGCAATCACATTGTAATCCTTCTCTAATGCTTCTTGGTTGTGTTTAAAAATGTATTTTTTCATATGGGATCACTATCTGATACACCCAAGTTGCGTGAAATGGGTAGATAAGTGATGATGTATGTATAAGGAAAACATGTCAGGCCTTGCATTTCTATATAACACTCAATATGAGACAAGACTTGAGGTTGTTAGGTTACTTTGCCGTTGTGTATGACTTACTCTGCAGACTCAATGTTAAAAATATTTGCGAAGTGGTGCCTTTCTGCAGTAAAATTAGTTGATTTAAATCACAGATTATCAGCTTGGGCAATTAATTAGGGCCAATCAACACTTCCATAAACAGAACAAATCAGTTGATGGAAGTGCTGATTATGGTTGATTACACTCTGTGGTGTGGTATTGAAAAAGACGTAGTGTTCCCACCACAATTCACTGTAAACTACTTGTTCTATTGGACTGTTGTGTATATCTGCTATCTATTTAATGAATCACACAAAATTGCAGTTTTAGCCTCTCATATATCTATTCTTATCCTTATCTTGTTGTTGGTTGGCTGTTTCCAGGTTTGGGATCATTATTAGTATTATTTCAGTGATGTATTGTATCTCTAATAATGCATGCGTAATTGGCCACGTATTCTTCAGCTAGTTTTCCTGCTCCCTCTGGTACCCACCCACTGTTCGATACACTCATCATCTGTCTGCTCTTCCCACACACACACATACACAGACTGCGAGCCTTGTTAAGTTTTGTTGCCATCTAAACTATGGCCAGAAGTTTTACAGTGAGTCAACAGTTGTATTAAATCCCCTCAGCTTCTGCCCAGAAACCTGCAGCTTCACTGATCTCTTATTTTAATGATATTTACACCTCTTACTGTCCTCAAGGCCTAGTTTTAACAGTTACATCACACACTGCAGCTGAGAGGACGGGGATCTGCTGTTTGGGTTTTGTTTTTATCACACTGAAAATACAACACCGGTACGGTGGAGAGCAAGTTAGAAACATCTGGAAAAATAGCATAATAATGCTTCAAAGGCTAGTGTAGCATTTATATTCTATTATACATTTATATAAGCTTAATAACTCTTCTCGTTTCATTAGAATAAAAGCTGTTTTTAACAGGCTTTGGCTCTCCTGACCAGAATCAAAACATCTGGTTTCTAACGAGGGTGAGGCAGCCAGTTAATTAGCGACACCTTTATCATTACCTGCTGACCAATCAGAGGTAAGCACAGTTAAACCAGACGCTGAACAGCTTGTTTTTATGACGAGAATAATTTACGTGTGCCTCGCTCAAGGGCACATTAACCTTGACCCATTTACTGAGGGAGAGGGGAGTCACAAACACCCGCTTTCCTTTTTGCCTGGATTCACCAGCTGTTGTATGAGATACAAATCCATCACTTATAGTTCCAGGCCTTGTTTACTGACCTGAGGGCTATTATTTCACTGGACCACGTGTAAAACAAGTATGGCTGTGTCTGTGATTGTTGCCACTCAGTTTGTAACAAAGAAACACGCCAAACAATGACAAAACTAGATTTATGCTCTATTGGGAGGACGGAACAAAGAACCATTTTACTACTGTGTTAAATCCAAAAACTGTGACAGAAATATTTGAAATGTCCCTTTTCCGCAGTGAAATTGAGAGTAAAATAAAACAACAAAGTGAAAACAAGACCTATGATGAAATGTACTCCAATTTTCATCAATGAATAAAAATGAAATGATAAACTGAAAGACTAATTACTGTTTTAATGCAGTCGTATTCAATGACCTGCGTGCTTCTGTGCAATCATACATTGTGATCCCGATTATGCTGGTTAAATAGTATCCTCTGCTGTCCAAACATATCTCCTCTTCAGAGGTTGATTAGCTGCACGCTTCGTCTGTTGCTGTAATAAGCGGCATCTTATTTCAGTAATACTATTTCTCTCAGTAATGTTAGCTAACGTTAGCTGTTTGAGGACAAAATAATGTAACAGGACAACATGCAAAGAGGCAGGTCAGCATGCTAACATTTATTAAAAAAAGTAAGCTAACATAACATTATCAAGGGCTGTGGATGTGGATATAACATCAAAATGTGTGTTTTCAGGCTGTCATTGTCGGCTAGCTTTTGTGTTTACAGACTAATAGGTGCAATTAGTTGATCAATCAATTAGTTTCCAACTATTAGATTAATCTGCAACTATTTTGATAATCGCTTAATTGTTTTGAGTCACTTTTTAAAGTAAAAAAGTCCAAATTCTCTGATTCCAGCTTCTTAAATGTGAATATTTTCTGGTTTCTTTAGTCCTTTTATGACAGTAAACTGAATATCTTTGGGTTGTGGACAAAATAAAACATTTGAGGACATCATATTGGGCTGTGGGGAACATTTTTCACCATTTCTGACATTTTTAGACCAAATAACTAATAATAATAATGAGTAATGATAATGAAAATAATCTATGGTTGGAGCCCTGGATATTTGCTAAAGGAATATCGCTGCATTAATGTTATCTGACATTTTAGTTGCTCATCTCAAGGTATAAGCTACAGTAAACAGTATTTTAGTGAACACTAAAACCTTGTGATAGACAAGAACACCAGTTACCATGGTAGATTTGTACATCAAAGGTAGTGAAAAACAACAAAAAAAAAACATGAGACTAAAATTTAACTTTTTAGTCATAAAAATATGAGTGGCTGCTTAATCTCCCGGCTTTGCCCCCCCCCCCCCCGTGCCAGGCCAAAGCAGTCACTCTAGGGGAAACACTGAAACACTATATACTTGATTGCAGAGATACCCAAATAAGTTAAAGATTGAAATCTAACATCATGACAGCCCAGCAAAAAGTTTAGATTTAGGTCACAAATGAAAAAAATGCATACTTTCGATAGAAATCAAAGAGCAAGATAAGTAAGTACCATAGTGACACGTTTTTCCAGCTTATGTATCCTGCCAACTGGATCAGAATAACTCGGCGGTGTTTGATAAGGGTAATGATGGTGTGCTCTGTGCTTCAAGAATACTGCAATATAAATGAAAATCTCTCAGTCTCCCTCTCTTTTGCTTTCTGGTGCCACTTCCCTCTTTCCTGTGGTCTCTCTAACTCCCCCCTCCTGTGCCTCGCTCTCTTCATCTTCATGTAATTCACCCCTCCTCTCCCTCTGCTCACCCTATAATCAAGTCTTTTTCAAGTTGTTTTGCAAAGTGTCATGTGGATCTGTCCCGTGCTCCTCTTCCATCTCGCTCTTCTCCTCTCTTCACCTTCTCACTTCCTTTTCATTCACTCTCCCCCTATATTTCCAAAGTCAAGACTCGGTGAAATGTGTCCCTGTCAAGATGGCACTGCTATTTATGGTCAATAGCAATTCATAGTTCAAGGCTTTATGTATTGGCCAGCACTCAGTGCCAATTTAATACATTACTTCATACCCTCGGGCCATTACTTTGGGGTCACTGGACAAAAAGTGAATGCGACAGACTCCATTTTTCTTCATTACACAGATCTGACATCTTTCTGCATATGAAAGAGGCAGAGAATCAGCCTTACTTTGATTTACGCCTCATTATCAATGACTCTTGGATTTGTACTGTAGCTTTGATGTAATTTTCCAGTGCCAACACCCTGTTTTATCCATGAATAGACCTGATATCCAGATTAGGCATCCCCAGTGCCGGCAGCAGTGTTAGTTTATCGGGGTGCTGATCAGACTGTCAGTTATGTATGTAAATACTTAGAGGCCAGTCTTCACATTCTACATTAATGTAATAAAATTTTCATATGTTTGGACATCAGATTAGAGATTTCAAGCACTCATGAATACACACCAAATCTGCATCATATTCCATATGCATATAAATGAGACCAAAGGCTACTTAGCTACATCGTTAACATCAACATCACCATCTTCAAATCTTTTGCCTCCTGGATTTTTTTAGAAGCAAAGTCATCAATGATGTCATCACAGGACAGCCGCTGGCCAGTCTCATGATTGATATTGATATGGCAAGACCGCTGAGGACGCTTGGTTATGTAACTCCTGCAACGCCTAACGACCGCAGGGTAGTTAAATGAATATTGGACCAGTGTCTAAGCTTGTAGGGAGGGGTTGAAGATAAGTAAAAGATTCAATCAGTAGCTGGAGCCAGAGGCTAGGTTCAATAGAAGATTGTATTAAAACTTTCTTTTGTAAGAAAATAAAATGATACAGCCTAAGCTGCCATTTTTAACAAAAGAAATATACCTTCTTTAGGTGCAATGAAACTGTTTCACAGCAGGCCTATACAAACCCTTATTTCTCCACAATATTTCAGCAGATAAACATACTGTTATAATAACAGACATAGCCGTATGAAATGTGCTATATAAATAAATTTGACTTGACTTGACTTGACTTAATAAACCATATAGATATCCTTAGTTCCTCTAAAGCAGTATCTCTCATGGTGTAACAAAGTTCAGTTCTTAGGTATCTTCAAGTTTCCTCAGTCCTTAGTTGTAGTCAGTCTATTCAGTGTTTAGGTCAGATTCAGTCAGTTTTGGATCTTAGTTGTGAGGTCAGTTTAGAGTTCTGGTTGCACCCGGTAATAAAAGCAAAGGGATTACAGGGCTTGTAACACAGTCCTACCACACCAGTTTCACCACATAAGGGGGTGAAGGACAGGTGTCTCTAGGTAGATGAAGTACAAGGCACAGTATCCTCTGGGAGTCTCAAAAACTGAGCCTGTGTAACAACAGGTCTATTATTCAAGGTCAAGTCTCCATTATCTGTGGTCACACTAAATCAACACATCATTAAACTCTCAATATGCCACTATAACATAACAGCATTTAAATGAGTTCAATAGTTTTAACTGTACAGTATCTTCTTTTATGAACTATTTGTCCTCTTTTTAACATCAATCATGAATCATGATTACACCTTTTAACCATTTCAACATTTTAGAAATACTTTAGAAATTTCACATGAATTTGTTGTATTTTAAACCATAGACTGAGGTACAGTACACAGCATTAATGTCTTTTTATAATAGAAGTAACATTTAATTGCTCTCACTTCTATATTATCTGCTTATGCACAAGTAAAATTGTTTATCACACTAGCAGTATGAACTAGAACTGTTATGCTGCTACGCACATAACACCATTATGACACAGTGCAAAAGCACTCAATTAGTGAAATAAAATAAATGAGCTACATTTTACATACAGATTTTTCATTCAGAGTAAACACCACAGGAATTTCCTTTTAACTTCAGGTCAACACTGTAATATCTCACAGCAGTAAAATGTAATAGATGTAGCTCACACATTTCCTCATGGAATACACACACTGTCCCTGCAGTTCGACATGTCCGCCGTCTCACATTTATTAACTTTTTACACTTTTTTAATATCTACAAAGTTTCACACTCACTCCACACTCTTCTCTTTCTGCTCTCATCAACTTTTTCCTCATTGCGTAGTGTGGAGAGGGGCAGGACTTAATGTATTTCCTCCAACAGAAACTTTCACTACACTATCTAACCAATGATAAACTAATGTAAACTAAATCAGTCTGACAGGCAGATAGGTTAACCTAAAATATAAGATAAAAGTTCCATAATAAAATATAGTCATTTAGCCCTGTAAGGGGGCCCCCTGTCTGTGGAAAAAAACCCCAAAAACACCACGCCACGGAGGCCATGTGTCAGTTTTAACTCCTGAAGTCAGGCAGATGGACAGACAGATCATCGCGATTGAGATGATGATAAAGTGAGTTCGATGAGACATCATGACACAGAGTTAACAGGACATCATGAGGAACATGTTGCATGTCAACGATGAGTCACTGATATTTTCCCACACGCACAGTAGGGCTGTAACTCACAGTTGGCTGTAAATCACTTTTGTTAATTCATCAGTTATTTTGATCGTGACCTTGGAAACAGCAGTTGGCAAAATAATCTCAACTCGAGGTTCACTTGTTCTGAGGCTTTTGACTGTATCACACAGTACTTGTATCACTCAGTAGACTGAGCTCAAGTGCCATGGGAATATAGATGTGCAAACTTTCCATGAGTCTGAGCACCTTTTAGGCTGTTTTTAGACAGCACTGAATGAAAAAATGCAGCCCCCTCATCCTAAAAGAGACCACTGTGTTAACAGTACAGAGGGCTCTGGCTAAAAAACACAGATTTGTCTGGCAAAAGGAAATTGGACCTGGCGCTATGCAACATCATCCAGCAAGGTGCTGTGTTGTCCAATCAAATACATGCAAGCACACTTTACTTTGATGTCGCAATGGAAGATAAAATAACCAGTCATCATGGATATAAAATCCTATCTTGTTGTATTATGAACCACCCACACCAACACAGCCCCTTACATTTAAAACAACACTGTTTTCTGTCTTAACGTCTACCCAGACTTCTCATGAAGGCAGACATAAAAAAGTTGAGCTTAATGGTCGATCCTTGACGTTGGAAACATCAGTTGACAGTCAATTATTTTGTCTATAATGTCACAAATAATAACAAATGCCATATCCTGCGTTCCTTCAGAGCATCAGTGGTGTACATCCTCAGAAATGATCACATGTCCACAAGCAATTAAGCACATGAACAATGGGGGCAGTATATATCTGGATGCTAGCAGAAGACAGTGGTGGAAGGTCTTTAAGAGAAAATATTCTGTGATGGCACCACTGCCACTTTTTCTACTCTGTTGTCAATATTAACAGTATAGTAACCTCAAGATTATTTTTATCACAATTTCAGTGTCACTTTTATCACAGCTGCTTCACTACACATACGTATTGATTAAAAGCAAGTCAAGTGCCTTAAGACTGAAGTGTGCTTGTCAGATGGTCAAACACCATCTGAAACCCCTCCCCCCCAAACCATGTCGACATTGGATTTTGCAGGGGTGGTTGAATCTGACAATTTTTCAACTTTCTTAAATCGACAATGCGACAAGTACGCCCCCCCTCAGGCAACAGGTGTGCTGAGGAGAAAGTAGGCAGGATTTCTCTCTTAAATTCCTCTTTCATTCAAGTACTTCCTTCTCTACAACCAAGTGCAACACAATGAATTTTATTGAAAAGAGACCCCATTTGATTCCCCAATGATCCCCATTTGAACGATTATCGCGTGTCGCCTCTCCCTAAAATGGCCGGCTTTCCACCCTACCTATGAGTGTAGCCATTTGAAATGGCTGTAAAACACATTTGGATGTCTTCAGACTAGATGTTGTACAAACTAGTTTTTTCAAGTATACCTGAAAGGAAGGATGTGTGATGATATCGTTCAAAGGAAGAGCTGTCGAAGTTCTTATTTTGTAGACGTTTATTAGACGATGGCCATCGGGTCCATTCCATATACAAAGATGGTCTGGGCAATGTACCACTGTCGATGCACAGCTTATATAGGGTTACACATCTGTATCTTATCATATGAATAACATGTTTTCCAGGGGCACTACCTCCGTTGGGAGCCATCCATCAAGTGATTGACAGCTATCTCACAACATAGTATGTGTCATCACATGCCCACATCTGGAACCGTTCCAAACTTAACCATGGATCCATTGTTTGTATCTAAAAGACCCCCCAGAAGGGCTATGCCATATTACCCAAGGTGTCATACAGACTAGGGAATGTTTCTGTCACACGTCCAACATCCAAAATCAGTAAAATACATAGGGTCAGATAAAAATCATACTAACAATACCCAGACCATTAAAATTACTAAAATTAATCTTTGTATCTGTGGAGCTGTAACCAGAAAATGTTTGGTATATTTACTTGCGAGTATTACAGTAAGTGAAAAAAGTATTACATTTTCAACTGATTGATAAATTGTGTCATCACCAGTTTTGTTGAGACATGTTGGCCTTTTCAGCTGTTTATGTTTGATGGGACTTTCTATCTTATGTGTATCATTGCCTTCCATAAGGCCCCTGTAGAGCCCCAGAGGCAAGATAAGGTGTACATCCTGTCCTGACAATAATTTGAGTTTAAGCCAGAGATTCATACCATATATCAGTCTGTCACACTCCCATCCCTCCTGTCACTCCCCACTGCACTATCTAATATAGCAGCAATGTCACAAAATTAATCTTTAAAAAGATTTCTGATGTGGCATCCCTGACAGATTTGGAGAGGAGCCTATGGAGAGAGAACTGTCACCATGTTGCAAAAAAACCCCCAAACACACACACTAGTACATTCACATCAACTCTTCCACACACACAGACACACACACACTTAGTTAGGTCACTTTTGGGGACATTACATAGACTTATATTAATTTCCTTGAGATTTACCATAACCCTAACCTTAACCACTGACCCAAAAATCAGCTTTTCCCAAATGGGGACACGGCTTTTGTCCCCAATTGGACAAGCCATCCCCAATTAACTGGTCTTTCGTCTGAAATTTGTCCCCGTAAGTAGGCTATGTCAGACATAGACACACACATACACGCAGTCTTAGACAGCTAACTTGTCAGTAGTCCACTGTGTCATATAAAAGATGCAGCCACCCTCTGGGCGTCAGATGACACACAGATACAGACACATAGATACACGCATACACCACTCTCAGCTGTCAGTCATTTACTGCGGGGGTGGGATGCTGTGTGGGAGAGTTGTCCCGCATGCTTTTTGCATACTGTATGTGTGAAAGTGTGTGCATGTGTTGGTGTCTGTTCTACCAGTAGTTGTTGGAGAACCTGTCATCCCTTATATCAGTTACAAGAAAACATAAGGGACACGCACACACTCACACATGCGCATTCACCAAATCTAAAAAGACTCAATTCTCATTTTTGAATCTTATATCTGTCCGGGCGTCTAATTTCAGTGTGCAAACACACAGTGGTGTGGTGACAGAGAGAGAGAGAGAGAGAGAGTGAGGAGTGACCGCAGGGAAAGTGGTAGAATGAGAGATAAAACTGAAAGATGGAGAGAAGGGAAAAGGGGGAGAAACTAAAGAAGAAGACTGAAAGATTGGGGGTAGAGAAAGGAGGCTGACAGAGAGATGGAGAGGTTTAGACAGACGGAGGTATGATGGGAGCAACAAAAGACGGCATGTTTTGGGATGAGGTCGCATGTGAATCAGTGTCCCTTTCAGGAGAGGAAAGACAAGGGAGGGGGAAGCAGTGAGGAGAAAGAAAAGGGGACAACGGAAGAAAAAGTAGAATAACACGGGAAGGTAAAGCAAGGAAGATAGGATTGCTTATCTAGCGGAACAGAAGAAAATCAGATATGTCCCTTTCATATAATTTTCATATCAACATCAATAGTTGCTATTGTCAGTGCAGGGTAAGCTTTTTACTGCGGAATAGATCGTAGAAGAAATGTGACAGTAAATCAAACCACAAACCACCCAATTAATCCCCGAAGAAAGTAAAAAAACAGATTGCTGGGGCCAGTTTGAATGCTAATAGTCACTTAATTTTGCTGCCCTTAGTATTCATTCAGCACCACCGATTGAGACGATGAATGAGAGGATCCCACACATTTAATCATAGACGTTCTAGTTAAAACATCCACCCTGATTCACTGAGTTAATGCATCAGCCCTGACTGTGTTTGATCAATGAATGCATTTGTTGAAATCATGGCATGAAATTGCCTTTTTTCATCAACATGCCTCTGGTGAGACAATCCAACCAGCCAATTTTATCACTGTAGCTATGAGCTATTATTACTGATGATTCCATTTGATTATTCATTGTTATTGTATAGTTTCATGTGCAATGACAAGAGTTAGGTTTTACTTGTTAAAATAAAACAAGCTGATTGAACATAGATTGGCTGTATGCCGCAGTAGATAATGGATTTGACTGACTTGCCTGCCGCAATCAAACTTGCTCCTGGATTTGGATGGTGGTCGGTGTTAATTTAAATCGTTGATTGTAATAGATTTACTCTGGCTGTGTTAGCAGTGATGTTTATTGTACATGCTACAAGAAAGTGCCTATACCACAAAACCCAATTATTGTGTACTTCTTGAGTTTTGGTTTAATAAAGGAAGGGGTTTTGATTGAAACATTAAACGAAAACTCTAGTTCATTACAATTTGAGTCTTATTTGGTAGTTTTGACCTTCATTTCTCTGGTTATGGTCATGAAAACATTTTACCGAGCAAAGTAGTTGCATAAATCAGTGAACATGGTGACATCACCACATTCGTCAAGGCTGTTAACGTTCGCCTTTATTTTGTCTTCCAAATAAGTTTTAGCTTACCTCTTATTTCTTTCCCCATTTGAGCTTCTTTCCTGCCTCCATGTTCCCAGATCAACTCAGAAAGTACAATTTTATTATCGCCTCATTAACTTGATCTAGTATGTTAGTCCTATGTTTCTTTTAACCTGCATTGGCTGATTTTTTTGGCCACTTGGGGGCAGCGTAACAACCTGTAAACACAATGTTGACATATAATTACCAAATAAAGTTAATATGGCAAATGAGTAAGCAAACAATTGCCTATTTACTAATCCAGCAAAAACATTTGCAACATTAGCATTCATTTTGAATTGTGTTTCTGACCAACCGAAAAATGCAAGTGGGGCTGCAATTATTTTCTGGATTCATCATCAATTAATCTTTTAGATTGAAAGAAATGTTTTAAAAAAATAGTGAATAAATTGCATTCACAATTTCTCGAAGGCCACGGTGATGTCATAAACAGTCCAACACTTAAGATGTTCAATTCATTTTCATATATGACGAAGAAATACAGTAAATTGTCACATATAAGAAGATTGAACTGGAAAATTTGGAGGATTTTTTCTTAACAATGACTGAAACCATTATTCGATTATCAAAATACTTGCTGATTAATTTCCTGTTGATCAACTGATCGATTAATAGTTGTAGCTCTAAATGTAAATCCAATATTCACTCTTGTTCTAGCCTTGTTTTGGTCTTCATCAACTCCTGAGGGAAAAATCTGGCTCTTTAGCTGCTAAATGCTCAACTATATTCACCAGCTAGTTGCAAACCTCATCTGTTTTTTGTTTGGTGCTTGGCAGGCAGCGTATCATCAGTTTATCAGAGGTTTTTCACTGAAAACAGCTGGAAACGAAATTGAAGGGAGCAGTGAGAATGAACCTCAGCATTAATGTTGCGTAAAATCAAAACAATGGGTTGAAAGATGCTATTAAGTCCCGTAAAGCTGAGGGGAACCAGCACCTTTCACATCGTTAATATAGAAATATTGATTAGAGCAGCTTAAACTTGCAGCTGCTTTATTCAGGTCTGTAGAAATTCCTCTATTTTTCATTCATATTTTAATATAGAGAAGTAAAACACCAGCCCTCATTTGCTAGAGTTCTGATTTATTGCTTAAGGTGTGGCTAGTGGCTTTTCAAAAAACTAATTAACCCACTGAAAGCTCGAATTAGCACCCCCTCCTCCTCCATGCAATTGTGGATCCCACCTGGGGTACGGGTAGAAGCACTATAATTGGCCCACCAATCTGAAAGATCAGAAGGGTTAAAATGGTTATGTTGAGGCATTTGCTTAGAGATGGTAATGAGTTTGGTGTTGTTAAGGTCAGGGTCAGGATATGGACTTCATGTCTACTGGGACACCCAGCACATATGCACACACACACCCACAAACAATTCCCAAACACCCCCAACCAATCTGATGGGAGAGAAGTGCTTTAGGCATTATAGGTTAAGGCCTCATCTAACACCCACGGGA
This sequence comes from Thunnus albacares, assembly GCF_914725855.1. Classification (NCBI taxonomy): domain Eukaryota; kingdom Metazoa; phylum Chordata; class Actinopteri; order Scombriformes; family Scombridae; genus Thunnus; species Thunnus albacares. The sequence continues at coordinate 16,800,118 of NC_058121.1, read as the reverse complement.
AATCACAGCAAAACAATGTAGGGAGATGCACCGTGACTGATGATATTGGTGTGAAATAACACAGACAGAGCGACACCGAGAGGCACAGCAGCGAGAAAGAAAATGATAGAAACGGGAATGGAGCCATTGATAGAAATAGAGGTTCGGTTAAATAGAGTGAAAAATTGACTTTAGCAAGAATAAAGCTAATATTGTCCCCTCCCTGGTTTTCTGCCCTTTAGTTTGATGATCTGCTGATCTTTCTGTCTGGCTGCTGGTTGGGCTGAATGTCTGACTGACTGTTGTTGTTTGTCAGAACATCAAACTGTATTTATTTACTCTGGGTCTGGTTGTCTCTCTTTCTGCCTCACTACATGACTGCTAGAGCTTGGATTGTAATGTTTAGAGGATGCAAAAAGGTGTTAGATTAAATGTGAGTCTGTGTGTGTTATAAGGTGTGCATGTTTGTGTCCAGGGAGCAGATGCTGAAGCAAAAAGGAGGGAGGAAAAACAGGCACTCCATCCATCCATCCATCCATTTTCAGTTTCCTAGATCCACCTCCACAGTAACTGGATGGAAAACATGTTTTCTTTACATTATATCTGCTTTAATCAGAATTGGACACCATGTTGCTAAACTTTTCATCGCCAAGTGTCCTTTTTTGTCATTCTGCCAAAGCTTTAAGCTTTTACTGAGTTTTTTTTTTGTGCCAGATTGTGTTTTTAATTTAAATAATTTAAGTACGCTGAGATTTACATTCAGATAGTATTCATAGCACATAACTCCCCCCTTGTTGACTATCAGACTATCAGAGGAAAGACCAGTCTGAAAGGTCTTTTTCCCCCTCCATCCCTCCATCTCTTGGGAGCAGAGGACAAAGGAAAATAGAGATGGGAAATTGAGGGGAAATTATGAGAGAGAAAAAGAGAGAGAGAGAGAGAGAGAGAGAGAGAGAAGGGTGGAGACAGAAAAAGAGGGAGAGAGGTGAAGAGAAAGGCAGAGAAAAACAGATGTGGTTCATTGAAGCGGCACTAGCCCACAGTCAGAGACAAAGACCTGAGAGCATGAGTGCATGATCCTCAACTGGCACACTGGAAATTATAGATTGTGTGTTTTTATGTGAGTGTGTGTGAGAGCGAGAGAGAGAAAGACTGTCAGAGATGGCGCCCAGTAAGGAACTCGTACACGTTAGAAATATTAATAATAGTCTAGCTAATATTTTTCGCTTCAGATTGCAAGACAAGCAGCCCATTCATCACCAGACAGATTAATACCTCAAGATTATTTTGGAGCTATGGCTTCATCATCCTAGTAGGTTAAATGTTGCAATGCTAAATAAATTCCACCATATAAAATCAATACATCAATGCCAGTACACAGCTGCAATTTAATTGCTTTGTATTCTGCTCATGAGTATGGAGCAATTTGAGTTTTGCCTTTATATCTTTTGTGCAAGTTATGAAAAAAAAATCGCTTCATATATGGAAAATGTTTTATTACAAAAGCACTATCTACTATTGTCGGGACTAAAATATCACATCTTTTACATCTGCGGTGGTCAGTGCTTGTTGTGGTGGCTCACCGCTGCTGGATGAATAGAAAGGAGATAATACAGTTTTATACGTTTTTATAAGTCTAGTTCTAAGCTATATTACAGACCCTGTAACCCCAATGAACTTACGCGCAGCATCCTCAGGCAGTTAAACACAAAAGGAGAAGGGAAGTGTACCTTGCATTTCTAGATCCATTTTGTCGCTAGATGTGTTTTATATCGATCCAGATAATAAAAACCTCATAGACGCTGACGTAGCTTCAGTGCATGTACAACAGAGTTTAAAGCAGTAGTTCAACATTTTTTGAAATACACTTATTCCCTTTATTGCAGGGAAATAGATGAGAATATGGATACCACTCTCATATCTCTACACTCAATATGAAGCCACCACCAGCAACCAGTTAGCTTATCTTAGCAAGACTGGAAACAGGGAAACAGTTAGCTTTCTCTTTCCAAAGGTAATAAAATATGCCTACCAGTTACAACAAATTGTTTTTATGCTTTGGATTTTATACTGATTAAACAAACAAGAGCAAATGTGTTAATTAGTGAGCTTTAGAGGTGATGGTATGTAGATTTTGTTACATTTGGACAGAGCCAGACTAGCTAGTTTCTGCCTGTTTTCAGTCTTTGTGCTAAGTTAAGCTAACCATCTGCCGGCGATAGCTACTGATAGCATACAGGGGTCTTCTCATTTACAGTAACTGTCTGCAAGAAAGAGGATATATGCGCATATGTAGAATATATAGAAATGTTGAAACTAACTAGCAATTTCTACACAACTTTTAGCAAAGTTTAGAGTTAGGCCTACTTTTTCTTATTACTATTGGTCTCTCTACCTTGACTTTTTACTGGCAAGATTGCTCATTTTTTTATTGTTAAAGCTCTCTGTGCTGTTTCAAGTACTAAAGCTTTGTATAAATTAATTGATGCCGCTGTGTCTTTTTCTCAAGTTTAAGTTTAGTTTTAATAAAGTTGCAGCTTATTTTGTTCTCCTAACTTACTTGCCAAACTAACAGCTTGGCCGAGTTCGGATACATTCTTCATTTTATGCCTGTTTTCACAAAGTGAGAGAATACTGCAGATAGCAGTGCATCCTGCTTGGTCTGGATGACATTTTGCCAAATTCAGCTTTTCACTGATAATTACTTTTGTGTTTATGTGTGTTTGTCTGTGTTTGTCTGTGTGTGTGTGTTTGTGTGTGTGTGTGTTTGTGTGTGTGTGTGTGTTTGTTCAAGAGGCTCATTAGAAAAGCACTGATAGAGGCTGTACTGAAATAATTATTGCCCCCCTTTCCCATCCCTATTTAACAGTGAGCAAGAGAAAGTGAGAGCAGAGAAACAAGAGCAAAACAGAAAAGAGGTGCAAGAAGGAAATAGAGATAAAAAAAAAAAAAGGAAGAAAAAGGGAGAAAGATAAGGAGCAAGGCAGTGACAGTAAGAGACAGAGTGATGGCAGAGAGGGAGCAAGAGAGACATTTAGAGAGATTTTACTCATTAAAAAGAGGAGCACAACAAGGGGAGATGGCATTAATCAGAGCTCTGTGCTAATGAGGCATTTACTCATTACGCTGAAATAGAGAGAGGCCAAGGAAGAAAAAGAGGGGGAAAAAGGGGGAGGGGGGAGAGAGAGGAAAGAAAGACCCCACTATAAATTAATAGAGAGGAGAACAAGAAAGAAAATTCAGTAAGAGAATGAACAATATGGAGGGAGGTGATGGAGTCAAGTGAGGATGTGGTGGGAGGATAAGTGGAACAGGTAAAGATAAAGACAAAATGTGATACAGTGCAGAAGCACACTTTTCAACTCCTCTGTTGACTCGGGTGTTGATGGAGAATCTCTTTCGCTCTATTTAAAGATCTGCCATTTGTGTTCATCACTAGAATAAGTCACATTAAGCCCTACAGTACTGGTGAAGTGCTTTCTGTTGAAAATGAGAGAGCTTCCTTTCATTTATGACTATTTAACCCCTTATTCCAGCAGTTAGTCCCAGTGAAAATGTACTTTGAGGGGCACCCTGGTGGCCTAATGGTTGAGGTGCATACCACGTAACCGCAACGTCCATGGTTTAACTCCCAACCATGGGACTTGTTGCATGTACCCCAGTCTCTCTCTTCCTGTGTCTCCTTTCTCTCTCCACTGACTGTCAAATAAAGGCAAAATGCTAAAAAAATATATATATCTTTAAGAAAATGTACTTTGAATTTAGGTTTATTTTATTTATCTACCATATCAATAACACTGCAAGATAACCTCTGAAGATGCACAGCTTTCTAGGAATAAAAAAGAATAGGTTTTTGATATATAAATACAAGAAACTAATACACTTTCTGATATGCTGGTAAAAAGATGCATCACAACAGAAAATTAGTTGACTCATTTTTGCTTTCAGCATGTTTTTAAAGAGCATTCTCCACCAGAATAAATATATAATAGTAAGATAATAATAATATAAAATAAAATATATAAAATAATAATTTGTACGTCTTCGCTTTGTTTTTCTTTAAAGGTTATCAGCCTGACTAACTCTACTGCCAATAACTTTTACGAAAAGCAAAAAACTGGACTGTAACAAAACCAACGAAGCAAAGTGAATTGAAGATAAAAAGAGGAAAAGAAGAGTGAGTTGTCCTGTGTGTCCTTTGAAGTTAACCAGGCCATTTTCAAGCTGAACAAAGCCTAGTATAGACAATACATGAGGAATTAAGATCCTTTTTAAAGTATAAAAAATAATAATAAATGTATAAGAGAAATAATCCGGAGAGGCACAATTAGTAAACCTGCTTCAGTATTTGTTTGATATAATCTGTATATTGGTATAGACTAGAAAAAAACATGTTTTTTACAGAGGTTTTTATTTTTTGTTTCAAATAAGGTGCGAGAGGTGTCTATGAAAATATTGCACAGGTGTTATCCATTTAATTCAGTTAGTTAAATAAATGTTGACCCTCTTTGTTCCTTCTGTCACCACAGAGATGAAACAACAACTCATCTTTTTTGGGACCTTAATCTGTTTTTAAACAGAATATTAGATACTCAATTTAAACCCAAAATTGAATTTATTTCATTTGCTTTGTCGCTGATGAAATGCCTGTCAAGAAAAATGTATATTATTAATCTTATTTATTTATTAGCAAAATTCTATATACACGCCAGCAAATTTGCAAAACAGAAACCCAACCTTACTGTCTTCATGTCCTACTTAAAATCCTACCTGGACACATTAAAATACTGCATAAACTCTACAGCTGTAAGAACTAAGAACTTATGTAATGAATTTGATTTGTCCTTAACAAAGGCATTAAGGCTTTTTAATTCAGCTAATAGCAAAGCAGTGCTAGAGTAAAACGTGTGTGTGTGTGTTTGTAGGCGTGTGGGTTAGTGCGTCTGTGTGTGTCAGTGTGGTTTGCAGGCCTGTCTGTGAAATGATCTATGTCTTTCCTTGCTAAGTAGAGTCATTAATATGTGCATTATTTAAGCCAAGACGACTATCATAACAGATTTATTGTGCATCTTGCAGACTTTTAAAAATTAAGGGGTTGAAAATGAGCCAAAGCAGATACTTTACATTGCAACTTGGGTCCATTGCTACTGTACGTGGTGTCTGTCTGTCTCTGCTGCTGTGAAAACTTATTCTCTGTTTGTCAGTTTTTCTTATTTTAAGTTATCACTAACGGTAATGGGACAAACAGTAAAGAAAATGTCTCATACAGTATTTCAGCAAGACTCTACAGCCACGATAGCGGCTGTGTGAGGCCATACAAAATGCTAACGTCAACATGCTAACGTCACAGTGAAAATGCTAACATGCAGGCTATAATGTTGGTCGCCATCTTAGTTTATCGTGTTAGCATGCTAGCATTTGCTAATTAGCAGTAAACATTAAGTACAGCTGAGGCTAAGAATATCATTTGGTTTACAGCTATCGGTCATAAAAAAATTTGACATGATTATGGCACTAGATGAAAAGTAATTATTACAAAGTAGTTGTTACAATTCATCCTGTGGGGAACATGAATGTGTACAAAATTTCATGGATTTACATACGATAGTTGAAACATCTCACGCTAAAGCAAAAATATCAACCTGCTGGTGGCGCTAGATGACAAAAACAAAAATTCAAGGGAACAAATCACAACTGTGTTGCTTTAATCTGCTACTAGCTATAACATTTTACCTTCTCATGACACCACGACACACAAAGCCTCTTCTCTCTCTCAGGCTGAAAATGATAATAAGAGTGTTTGGTGTGTGAAAGAACACTAATTCCAAACCACATTTCTCTCAACCTCTCCCCTTCCCCTTTCTCTCTCCTTCTCTCTCTGGCCTCCTCCCATCATTCGCCTCTCACTCCTTCCTTTATTATCCTTATCAGAACCCTACCCGTGTATGATTCAGATCTAATCTGAGTGATCCCAGATCATTGGAATTATAAGTCTGAGATCTATTTTTATCTCAAGCCAAAGCATTTGTTCTCTTACCTCTCTCTCTACTTCTCTCTGTGTCTATCTAGCCATCTATCTATCCCTCAGATCTGGGTATGACAGTTTGGCTGTAATTAAAACTTGTTTAAACCCTGCCCTGACATTCAACCTGCCTCCCTCATGTTCCAGCTCCGCCTTATGTCTGAGAAGGTAATTCAACTCTCTTTCTTTCTGTCTGTCTGTCTCTCTCTCTCTCTCTCTCTCTGTCTCGCCAGGACTCTGACCTTGTCCTGACGTTCAACCTGTCCATGCATCGCTCCTGGTGGATGGAGAACGGCCCGGGGTGCAGGGTGACACCCATCACTCCTCCTCCCTCCTGGGCACCCGAGGACCACCGATACATATCAATATCTGGCTGCCTGATGGATTTTCAGTTCATAGAGGTGGCTCACTCCTCGCTGCAGATACTCCTGGCTGTAAGTACTTTCTAGTTTAGACTGCAATTTCAAACCGGAGTGTAGTATACATGCTGTTACATCTGGGTTACTTTCTTAAAAGGCCGTTATAGGGGTGACCTGTTGCTCGCTGCGGGTGCTACTTTTGTTCGTGACAGCGCTTTGAAATGAATGCAATTATTCATTTGATGTCACATTCAACTAAGTTTAATATATTCCAAAGTGTATTACAACCATGCCAACTTCTTTATCTGTTGCTATGAGTTAGGGGAATTGTGGGTGATTGTGCAACTTTGTGGTATCCGTTTTATAGTAAAATAAAGCATCAAGGCTCCATTAAGTTAATAACTTCATACCCTTATTAACATAGAATGGGTTGGATAAGCTGCTTTAGAGACTCTCCCTCTATCTCATTTTTTTTTTGCATGTCTCTCTCTTGCTCTTTCTGTCTTGTTTCATTGTTACAAAAAACTATTTCCCTTTCTCTGTGTTTCCCCCTACTTGTCTCTTATCCTCGCCCTCTGTATTTCTTCCTCTCCTGCACCGTCAAACCGTGATGATTAGCAGGATGAGAAGAGACAGCAGAGAGAGAAATGAAGAGCGGGAATGAGGGAGGCCTGTCACTTTTCATCTCGGTCTCCCCTGCAATGTAGCTCCAGAGTGTACACACGCCTATGCATACACACACAGTAAACAAACCGGCACATTTATGTGACGTGTATGCATCATTAAACCAACAGAAAGAGAGAAAGAGTGTATCTCAGTGTATCTGCCTCTCTTCTTTTTCGGTCTGTATCTTCCTCCCTCACTTAGTATGACTGCCTCTCTCACTAGCTTTCCTCATGTACTCTCTATGTCTCTCCGTCGATCGATAGTGGTACTTACAGTGTGGCTTTGTGCCAAGCCACCACACAGCTGTACCACTGTCTCACTGTAATTGGTGTGTGGCAACACTGTCATGCTTCATGAGCACACGCTCTACAGTCTGACTGGTTCACTGGCTGGCTGGTTTACTGTAATTGGTGGAAACGCTGTCAGGGTTCTTAATAACATACGTTCAACCAGTCGACGGGGTGACTAAGTGAGGGGTTATGTTTTGGTTTGCTTGAGTCAGGCGGTAACCTGACTGGTTGAATGTTTACTCGTCTGCTACCTGGTTAACTGATACTGGACGGGGGGGAAAAAAGGTGACTGGTGAGGCTGAAGTTTTCAAGACAGGATAAAAATAAAATCTGAAATGAAGATATGTCATGACAGCGTGTGGAAGTCAGAATAGCCACTGAGGCATTTCACCTGTCAAGGTCTTCAACAGAGCATGTTTTTGTTTGGCTGGGTGGTCAGTTGAGTGTGTGATGGACTGGTTTGCTTGTCTAAATGTCTGTCTGTCTGTCTGGTTTACTGAGATACAGGTTCATATGTTGTAGAAGTTCAGGTCTGACCGCACACCAAATCTTATTGCGTAGTTAATTACTTTTACATGAGATAAGGAAATGACATGTTACTCCTCCAGCTTTTTCAGGCTTTGTCCAGTGGTTCCCAACATACTAGTCAAGTTCTTGTACTATATTTCATGTGGTTTATACGTTGAATTGTAAACTAATTTACTGCTTTGTAATGTTAGTAGCTGATTGGTTTGTTGTCTGATTGTTACAGCAAATTTGTGTTATTTCTTAAGGGTTAATTGACAGATTAGTTTACCAAACTGCAAAGGGGTTTCTTCATAATTTGGCGCACAGTATGAGGATCTCAGCGGAAACAGAGACGAGGGAGGGATCTCCAGGGAGATCGAGACAGTCCTCAGTGAAATGTAGGCCATCACTGCCAGACTGCAGCACAGTCGGGGAATGTGCAAGTATGACTTCAGTGATTACAGTTTTTCTTTCAGCTTTATTCTACCTGCTAATAGCACAGACAGATCATTAATTAAATGACACTGCACAACAAAAACATCAAAGATGAGGCTTCCTGCTGGCCCCGTGGTCTAGAGTGCATATCTGCAAGTAATTTCAGTGATTAGCATAACTTCAACCGGAGTGGAGGAACTAATCAGTGAAATCACCTGCTTTTGTCTTTGGCTGGGAAGGAAACCTGCATACACTCAGACATCCACCGCACACAGTCGAATAACCTTGACTATGAAATGTTATGAGTTCATGTGATGAAAATTATCATTAGCTCTGCCTGCTTGTCTGGATGTTACACCCATCAGCAACCTTGAATAAGTGTACTATAGGAAGGCACAAGAACACATTAAAACTAATTACTGTGCAATATTGGTATCCGTAGTCTAACATATTGAGCTCCAAATTTGGTCATATCCTTCACATTTTTCTGGTGTTAAAATCCAAAATGTTGAAATAGTTCTGTCAAAATGGCCTATGACCAGCAGGAGGTATAAACATTTAAGACAGCCATGACCCTCTTCTCACCTTGCATCATCTAAAAGTCAACTTGTGTATTGCAGAAAATGTAGTTAATCTACAGTATGCACTTGTAGAAACTTCCAACAGAACAGGATCCTGTTATTAGGTCACAAAAAAAAAAACATAATCAAAATGTTTTATGCTTCATGATGTCACTGACAAAATTCAAATGCATACAAACTCACTCATTTCATAATTTATACCAAATGCAGGAAAAAAGCAGCAACTGAAACTGTGAACCCCAAAGCTGTTCATGGACAACACGGTTTTTAGTGGCCACAACCAAAGGGAGACTTACTCTGGGTTCTATTCACTCAGTCAATTAATCACTTTAAAGTAAAATCATCATATGATAACTGTTGATGCATTGTAAAGTCATTAAAAGTATAAATCTAAATTAAAAATCTAATATAAAGTTTCTATATTCATCACTGGAGAAAAAAGTGTCATCAATGAGTCATCAATCAGGATATGAAGTGTTGTTTTCTATTTTCTCTTTTTCTTTTACTAAATCGAATGTGACATTGTTGTCGTTGACCACAGACAATGATGTCATGTTCAGGTCAAAATATTCATGGAGGCGGCACTTGGACCAGATTGGTTTTCATAGCTGTCGTTATTCATACATCAAGGAAAAGAGAAAGAACAATGCGTGTGAATTGAATGTCAGTCAACCAAGGCAACCTGCTGTGCTCTACAGCACTAATCCCATATTTGCTGAATAAGTAATACGTATCATTTTATGGTTGTACTCGTACTATTCGGAACTCCTGAAACAATTAAACAAAAGCTTGCAACAAAGGATTGTAAATGGCGGCATATAAGAACTGTGACATCAAATGAAAACAAACAAACCCTTCGAGGGTGAATGAGGTTGTTGCTTCATTTTTGCTTAATTTGTTGTTGCTGTAAGCTGTATGCAGAGTTTTACACAAGCATCAAATGGCACATGCACATTTAGATGAAAGTGATTAGGCATAATTATTGATTGTAGCATTACAGCGATTTTTCAGTGCAGGGCTGACTTGCCAAATATTTTCATCACAAATAATTTACAGAGAGCATAAGGGGAGTGGGGGGAAACTGGAGCAAAACATTTGTTTGAGTGTAAGCGTTCATCATCATCAGTGCATAAACAGACTTAATCCAATGAATGTGACATCACAGCACAATTTATCTGCAGTAGAATGATGCAGCTGTAATGGATTTTTTCTCATTTGAGATGAATACAGTCTCATCACAGAGTGAAGCGTTCAGCATGAAGCAAGATTATCAGACGGATAGTCATCAACTCTGCAAACATAAAATACTCATAAACTGTGTGAAGGTGGTTAGATTAAAGAAGCAGGAAATGGGAGAGAAGTCATTATGGATCTAAATAACGTGGCTGGATGGTCGTACATAAACCTGTGAGCTGATTCAGTTTTACAAGTGTTATAGACCTTGAGGGAGATGATGCAGTGGCGTCAGCACTTTTCTGCTGCGACCATTTTGGCAAAATGCAACCTCACTAGGCAGAGTGCCTTCCTCCTTGGTGGAGGACAAATTACGTCACTGGGTGACTGACCTATACATGCCCTCCCCTGGCGTCTGTCCTTGCTTTTCTAAAAGGTCTCCTCCCGTGATGCTTTCCTTGAATTTTTTTGGTCTCGGGCTATGCAGAACACACTGTAGGTTTTTCCTTCCTTTGTCAAACACCAGCTGTTTGACATTCAACTAATTTCTCCCTGAGCTCCTTTCAAAACTTACAGGTGTTATCAGAATCTCCACAAGGGGAGCATTTGGGACTTGATGACTGTAGAAGAAGCTAATGATAATCTTTTTTTTTTAGTTTAATGACATTTCATTAACAAATGGCAAATGTAGCCCTACATTTTTATGGGCTACTTTATCCTTTTGGGCACAGTGTCATCTATAAGGTTTTCAGCTAGGTCGAAATTTGTCCAAGGTTTTTATTTTATGACCAAAAAAGTATGCCTCTGATAGGGCTGGGATGATTTTGCAAAAATATTATATCACAGTATTGAGGATGTGACAATATTGATGATATTTGTTTTGTTTTTTCCCCAATACAAATGCCATGAGAAATGAAACAGCAAGCTAGGTTTTCTGTTAAAATTGTTGTCTATTTGTACTTGCCTAAATAAATACAGATAAGATATAATAAAGAAAAATAAGGATCAATGGTTTGCTACATTACGTTGCCTTTTATTTTTACTTTTTAATCAAATCATGCTACTTTTTTTAGATATTAAGTTTTAGATTGCTAATTCTGTCATACAGTTACTTACTTTCATTTAATACATGTATATAACATATATTCAGTTTGGTAGTATTTTGTGTTTTTCATCGAGCCATCCACATCTCTATACCTGCATATCCATTGCATTGTTGCGGGGGAGTTGAAGCCTATTTGAGCTCAGAGGTGGGGTATACTCTGCACAGGTCTGTCACGGGGCTTACACATACAACTGTTAACACTCACACTTACATCTATGGTCAATTTGGAGTCATCATATCACCTAATGTGTTGCTTTGACTGTTGGTGGAAATCCAAGCATGCATGGGGAGGACACGCACACAGAAACACCCCAGCCGACCTGCAGGTTTGAACCTTCTTGCTGTGAGGCAACAGTCCTAACCACTGCAACACCTCTGTTTTACTCTCATTTTTTAAACCAAATTTGCTTAATTACAGATAACTAAGACTAATCTGACATTACGGTCAGATGGGAGCCATAATCAAAGTCCCAAGAGGCTGCAGATAACCTTCAGAGGTTGAAAGTGTGGCTTCAAATATCTGCAGTATGCCTTAATATAAAATGCCCAAAATTGGGAAGACACTCTGAAACTGGAAGGTGTATCTGCAGTGCAGGAAGCCGACTTTGCAGTCATTATCATTGCAGACATTTGCTCAGAACATTCTGTTCAAGCTTTGAGGGGGAAACATTTAACAATCAACTATTGTGGAGCAGTAGAACACGTACTTTGACAGTTGATTACCCATAGCATTGCTTTCCCCTCCCTAAAGGTAATGCCACTGGTTTAGCTGACTTACGTTGCATAACTAACTACATTTGCTGTGTTTACCATGGCAACAAGCACCTGCTGTATTGTATATTTCAGAAATGGGGTAAAGACTGTCTCCCTGTCTCCTGGGGTAGTGTGTATCCACATGTGTATGCACATAAAACACCATAAAAACGGTTTCTGCTCTGAATGAGGTAGACGCCTTTGTGAGGTGAGGTGGTGAAGTTGTACAAGTTATTTCTTGTCAGGCTGATTAGGGCAGGGGTCCACTACTTCTCTCCGTCTGAGTCCATGCTGAAGTGGTGCTTTTCCCATTTCCACTTGTCACACCGAACATCCTTCAGTTTCGCTGCGGTTACCAGGTAACCCTAATCCACAGACAAAATGAAAAAAGGAACTGGTGTCTACCTGAGAAACCTGTAGGCAGCTCACTTTAATTCAGTCCATCCAAATATAAGCAGAAGCAGCAACCAAAGAAAAAAACTTTTAGACCAAAAAAGAGGGACAGGGGAGAAACTAAAATACTTTTTCCTCTTTCTTTTTATCTCACATACACAAACTGTGGTCAGATCGTTTGAAACTACTGTAAGCTAGTGAAAAGGCTAAATTTTCTCAAAGAAAATTTAATTATGCTTTCAGCTGCAAATTATTAAATTGAAACATTTGCAGTAGTTGAAATACTGAAAGAAGTCGAAGTGGCAGTCAGAAAGAAAGAAGTTGAAAAGGAAGTGTTCAAATAGTGTTGAAGTTCATTTAATTGTAAGCGGTGACTGAAGCTGAAATCGGTTGAAGCGAAAGTGCTGAAAAGAATTGAAGATTTGGTTGAACTTCAAGCACTCAGAGGGAATGAAATCGTCAAACTGTGACAAATTTTGTTGGGAGTGTCAGCTGAAGTTGAACAGAAAGAGATGAAAGCAGTGGAGGTGTTAGTTAATGAAGACTAAGCTTAAGAGTAAGAGTCTAAAGCAGCTGTTGAAATGTATGCACTGAAAGCACTTGAAGAGTCAGCGATTAAAGCAACTGGATTTAATACTGATACTGATTGAAACTGCAAACAATGAAAGCAATTGATATTAATTTATATTAATATAAACATCAACAAACTACACTTCCTTATATTTGAGTCACCATGAAGTAGGCTCAGTAAAATACAAAATAAATAAAATTATCTTCAAGAAAAATGTCAGTGTCATCTGAATACAACACTGTGGGCTACTAGATGCTTGGCTAATTGTATTTTGATCTAAATCTTAGTCATATCAACATCTGTTTTAGGAGATTCAGGTATGTATCTTAGATATAAAATATATTTTGGGGAACTATATACAAAGTTTGCAGGGTTCATGAACATGATACAAATATAACTGCAGGCACCAAACCTACCCAGATGAAGAACTGCAACAGTAAACAAGATAAGACACATACACGTCACAGCTCCATAGCTAATATTGGTGCACCCCAGCTATTTTATTTGGGTTTCTTCACATGGGGAGAAGATATAATCAGGCTTATTGTAACCACGATATTATGTTTAGATGCAACAACACCAAAACTGAATAGTGGAGTATCCAGAATATTAACAGGATATTGATGTGCAGAGAAACGTGCTCTGTCAAAGCTGATCAAATGTTCTCCATTGCAGGGCGGCACGGCTCTCTGCACTCGGTTCAGTGATACTAACAAAACTGCACCAAAAAGTCATTTTCACAGGCAATGAGCCTGCAGGAGACAGAACGGGCTCCGGTTCAGCTTCTACTCCAAGTGGCAGAAAACTCTCGACCTAAACTCATGAAAGTATTTGAACAATACTTCGACTTTGCAACATTTAAAGTGTCTCTAAAAATGAATGGGAATGATAAATCATTTTAGCTGTAGAGGCGCTCGGCAGAAGAGGCAGTCGATGGCCAGAGGTCATTTTAATCTTTCAAAATGAAAGTATACTGTCAAACTGCTAAAAATGACAACTAAAGTTTATCAACATTTGTGATCAGTGGTAGTTTTTCCACGACATTTCCGCTACATAAAGGCTCCCGTGTTATCCAAATTGATTTTCTCATCACCGTTGATCCCCTTGCTGATACTGGCAGCATTGTCTACTTCCAGGATTTGGCTCAGCTTAAAGTAAATTCATCCCCCACAGAGCAAAAAACACTATATTTCTATGACTCATTTACTTGTCAGAGACGTAGGAGAAGGAGGAGGAGAGAAATGTGGGAGAGAGGAGAAATAAAGAAAAGGAAATGAGAAAAAAAAAATTGAGATGGAAGGAAAGGAGAGACAGAAGGGGAAGCAGGACAGGAGAGAGGGAGAGAAGAGGAGGGAGGAGCTTTGGGAGCTGAACATTATTTAGACTAAATGAGGTCAAGACCTTGAGATATACGCTGAATCTCAAATGTAGTTGCTCACATTTGCAGCTGGCGGTGTGTTTACGTGCTGGTGTGTGGCTGTGTGAGTGTGTGTTAGCATGTGTCCGTGTAGTCAATAGAATACCAACCAGGTCAATGTCATTTTTCCTACCGTTAAAGCCTTATTTAAGCAATAAGGCTTCTTTATTCAGGGTAATATGTTCGCTTATTACCTCGTACACGCACACACAAATTCATCCATCACTGTCTGCCTGGATCTACTTCTCTTCCTTTCCACATTTATTTCTTTAATTCTCTCGCTTCCCTCCTCTATCATCGAGGGCTAATAAGGTCACTAAAAAGCCGACCTTACGTTGTCCTGCATCTTTTCTCCAATCACCAACCTCCTATCGGTCGCCTTGGAAACAAACAGCAAATGAGCGAGCGGATCAGAGAGCAAAGGTGTTCTGCTAGTGTGGACTGCTATATCACTGTCTAAACACAGTGCACACACACAGACACACACACACACAGGTTCAGTGCTATCTTTTTTTGGTAACAATCATAACACACAAAAACACAGCACTGTCGCCCCTTTGATAGCTCAATCTGCAGCTGTTACTGTTCTCAGGTTTGTGAGTGGCTACAAATGGATGTGAGATGATGAAGTAGAACAATGTGAGGTACGAGCCCTGCTAAGGTGGCTGGTGGTTTGATGTAGTTTGATGTGGTTTTCATTTTGATGATAGCGATAACCAGTATCAACACAAGCCGTGTTAAATTCCTACACATCAATGAGTTGAATTTGGGACAGCACACGTTATGTTAATTGTGACACATTAAGTGTGTCAAGGACATTAACACAGTGACTGTGTCAGATAGATTAACACAGAGATGTGTAATGATGTGTGTAAATACTAACACAGTTATGTGTTGATGTATAATAATGTGTAAATATGAATACGTTCATATGTTGCTCAAAATTCCACATTTCATGTTTAACTTTTAACTTAAATGTTGAAATTAAAAAGTTCTTTAGGAAACCTTACATCTAAGGTTTTCATATATTAAAGTCAAGTGATCTAAAATCAGACAAATCACCAGGAATCTGTACAAGTTTGAACTCATCAGCTCTTTCCACTGCATAAAAGTGGTCATCAAAACAGTTGACATTCACATCCTGTACAAAAGCTACAGCAGTGCCTTTGTCTACCTGTGGGAGGAAATGAACTATTTCTCCAAAGACTGGTTCATTTTTAGTATCTGCTGTTATCATAACAACAGTCCCTGTTCTGCATGTCTGTCCGCACAAAGTCACTGTGTGAGAAACACACATCGTTTCCGCAAAGTCCCGTTAAGAAAGATGAATTCGTTTAAGGTGTGTAATGTTTTAATAACTTTGTTTTATCAATGTTTTATTGAATCTGTTCTTACATATTGCTTTGTGGCCTGGTTTGGTTGCCTCCCCCTGTCCAGTAAAAACAGGCTAGCAAAGCTTGTTAAAGTGGCCAGTAAGGTTATTGGTTTGCAGCAAGCCCAGCTCCAGGACATTTACAGTAAGCGTATTATCAACAAGGCCCAAAGTATTCTTAACTGTCCTGACCATACACTTTATAAGGGGTTCGACCTTCTTCCCTCTGGCTGTCGTTTCAGAATGCCTAAAACAAGGACACAGCACGCCAGAGTTTCTTAGGCTAACTTTTCCTGACTTTTAACTTTTTACTTGCACATCCACATATTTATATATATGTAATATTATGTATTGTATATATTATATTTTATGTACTGCCACTGCACAGCATTTTACTCAATTGATATTGTAATTTATTTTGCATTTTACTTGCAGTGCATATTACTAGATCTTGTACTGTGGCCATCTTTGCCGGCTGAGGTTTTTCACTCTCTGGTTCAATGTGGTAGGAGTGTCTTTGTTTTTACTTGAGCTGATGCTTTACTCCAGGATTTTTATTTATTATGCTTGTTATTGTCAGTGTTTATATGTCTCTGTGTAACCTGATGTGTTTGATAGCTGTTGCAGACCAAATTTCCTTTGGGATAATTATAAAGTTGAAGTTGAAGTTGAAGTTGAAGGGTTGACCTGAGGTTATCGATCAACTGTTCACTTTTGTCTAGGGATCTGAGAATATCTGGAAATAAACACACACACATTTTGTTACCCAGTGTCTGACCAAACCTCCAACAATCCATTTGCTGAACCTGTTTTTTGTAGGCCAGTGTCTTTGATATTTCTTAAAATTGCACGCAGCATGTGCTTGATGTTTGAGAGGGTTGTGCTTGGCTTCAAACCTCATACAGCCATAGTTTGGACAGTGGTCCAAATAAGACCATCATGCTTGGATAATGTATCATAAAATGGTGTTTTGGGATGAGGTCTCTCCTCGTTCTTTGAAAAGTCTATGATGGCTTATAATGAGCTGTTTCAAACACACAGCAAGTCTGGTGGTTACAACAGGTGCAAAAATGATGCTGCATATTTCGTGTAGCAACAGAAATAATTGCCAGTGTAGGCTCTCTGGATTTACCAAGTCTCCAAAAAGGAAAGTTAAGGTCTGTATGAGACACCACATTTGCTGTGGTCCATCTAATATCAGTCTTGGATGTCCTCAAATTGAGGATGACGCTGGGTTCGTGTTTCTCATTCGAATACCCATAATCAAAGTTGACTATTTCATTTAACTGTTTCAGGCACAACAGTTTTTCCTCATAAATGTAGTGTCAAAGTAGTAGTTTTACCTCTAAAGGTGCAACACCCTCAACGACATCATACATTATGTCAACACCCACATTTTCTGTTACATGAAAGTATTCCAAAGTATTCAAACTGAATTGAATCATCTTAGATTCCTGTTATCTTACCATCATTTAAAGCAACATGCTGCTGGTAATTGTCTCTTTTTCACCTTTCAAGATCATCTTCAAACACCATTTGTGAAGTATTCTTACCAACAAGGCAAAGATGGCAGAATGTGTTGGCAGAAAAGCTTTCCAAATAACCACACAATGAATGACATGCTAGGTTGTTATCTGTAAACAGGCACACTGTTACATACAGTAAGTGTGATTCTCCTTTCATCTCAATCTCTATACTATGATGTTATAGAAATCTAATGTCATCCAAGAGTGGTTCAAGTATCTTCCCAAAACCATATGTTTCTATGTCAATGGAATTGAGCAGAAGGCAGAGATGGATATTTGTCAGGCCTGATTGTACTCAGGTGGCAGGTTTCTTAAGGAGAAATGCACAGCCCCCATTTTATGAATCTTTGTTTTTGACCTCAGAGAATTTGTGGTTTCATCAAAGTATAGCTGAATGTGTAGGGCATTTTGATGTCTTTTGTACAAGTTATGCCTGGCAAAATGAGCATCGTCACAGTAATCACACATCTTTCCATCTGTACTATTGTGAGATTGCAAATGTAAGATCTGCATTTTCTCATTACAGAATATAGATTTCAGTATCTCAAGAATGGAAATATACTGAAAATTAGCGGTTAGTGATAGTTTGATTAATCCACTTCTTCTTGTGGTGTCAGCTCTATGGCCTAGGAAGATTTCTGTTAGCTTCCCAAGAGAATATTTATCCTCAACATATTTAGTCATTTTATAGGGGTTGTCCAAATCATCAAATCATCATTTTGCCGGGGCCTATATTTACCTCAACTGCAGAGGGTACCAGACCTTTATTGGAAGCGGGCTTATATTAGAGAGAGGCCTTTATTTCTAATTCAATCACACGAACATGTGTTACTTAGATGTGAAATTGCTACTTTCATGGTAGATCAGTGACCATTTTCAGGACCCACTTCAACCACAAAGCACATATCAGTGAACACCTGGGATAAGTAAACATGAGTCTTATCAGGCTTTGGATGTCTATGAAACGAGGGTACTGTTTGACAGTGTCTGCAACTGTAGATGACTGGGTGCTGATCCAATTTCTGCAATAGCTGAAAGTCTTTTCAATTGCTGTCTTGATCGGGCCCATGTTCTCTAGTGATGGCTTCATTCTTTTGATGACAGTCAGCTATTCACTTGGGTTTTCATCTGGTGAAGGCTGAGCTGCTGATGCTGCACTACTAGGCAACTTCCTCTTATGGTAGCACTGCTGACCTTCTTCTAGATTCTGTCTGATATTCTGTAGCTTCATTTTTATGAATCCTTTATGGGATATAGGATCATAGAAATGTTTCTACAAAAGAAAAAAATATATACATATATATATTCTCTACATGAATGAGTACTTAGGGCCATCTACAGGGAGATTTGATCATTTCTTCTCATACGTATCATACATCTCAACCAAAAAAGAAATTCAAAATGTTTGCAGAATAGTGAAAATGAATAACTACAAATCAGAAAACTGAGGCCACTGGTTGAATTAAGCAAAGTGTCATCACAGCTCCTAGACAGTAAAATAATATGAGAAAATGGTATACTCTGCATCTTTGATAATTAATAAATACTTATAGACCCTTCACCCTCTCCAGAGACCATAACGTTCAGCGAAGGGAAGAGTGTGGTTAACTATTTAGCCAAAATGCAGTTTCTCTGCTGCAGAGGGGCAGAGCAGAACAAATTATAAAATGACAAGCCCTTGGCCGATTGTCAATATGTAAAGTATGTCATGTACAGTCAGGAGTTTTTAAATCCACTAATAGTCAGACCTGAATCACTGAACAAAAATAGGAAACTTTAATCTAGAACTGATATCAAAAGAATGGGTATCTACAACTTACACTCCATGTCTCTCTATAAGGTCACTGATGCTTAATTTGACAAGCTTCTTTCTGCTGCTGGTGGGCAATGTGCCTGTCTGCTGATGTTCAGTCAATATGTCTGGAGCCTTCTTTTCCAGAAGAGTTTTCAGCTTTACAGCCTGGTCCTTCTACAAAATACAAGATCAAACAAACCCTTCAGTGACCTGGAACAGGGTGCAAAAACGTCAATGTCTTCATGAGTGGAATATGTCAGCTAAAATTTGCTAGTGTAAAAAAAAAAAAATATATATCCTATACAGTATGGAAATCCCTCAACGTGGTCACCTTTTCATTTTCAACATGTGGAGCTTGAAACTCCACAAACTCCAACTGGATCCCTGTGGATACCCTAACTTGGAACTTCTCATAGTCATTGACATCTGTGCTTATGTCACAGTCGAGGTACACAGTCTTTGAAGTCATTGTTATACTGAAGAAACCTTTCTAATTGCACTGGATGTGAAAACTCTGAGTGACAGGCCTGCAAAAGCTGTGAGGCATTGTTAACACTAAAAAGTTTCTTGCACATTTCAGTGCCATCGTTATAGATGGATACAGGCACTGTCTTGACCAGTGATCCAGAGCCCGGTGGTGGACGGGGGTCATTTTTAGACAGCAGTGTCAGTACGTAGCTGTTAGGGCATTAACATTCTTTTTTATATAAATTTCATGACATAGATAAGTCGACTCTGTCAGCATTGACCTTGCAAAGTTCTTGTTGACCCATTTTCAACCCATGAAATGCCGATTTTTAGTTTACAGCTCAAAAACATGTTTAAGTGCACAATACATCTTCAAATACACAATAACATCAATTTTCCCTGTCCTCTAGCTCTGCTGCTCATGTCCTCAGTCACTTGCATCGTTGGTAGTCCAAAAAGAGATTGTCTCTGCATGAGGCACAGGGATAAAACCAACCGACAACGGATATACAATGTGATTGGCCAATAATGTAACACATTTGGGTGTATTGGAAAGGATGCAGCATGCAACACATTATTTGCAGAAAATTGACACAAAATGTGTTATTTTGCAATCTACACGTTAATTGTGTCAGGAAACAACACATCTTTATTAAGTGTGAAATATGGAACTATCTGCTTTGACGTTGTAATACCGAAGCAATAAAGGGAGCTGAAAATTCAATTTCAGTTATCACTATCTCACTTATGTTTACCCACAGCGCCATAATGGAGAGACTGTGACCATTCTTCTTTTATTTATTTATTTATTTATGTTACAGTTGTAAGGTTTGGAGCCGTGTATTAAAACAGTGTCAGTATAGCTTTGAAACCATTAAAGTTTAAGCTAACCTTGTGGCTGTCATTGAAGATACCAGACATTTACTCTGTGTGTGTGTGTGTGTGTATGTGTGTTTGTTTGTGTGCGAGTCCATTGATTCAAGTGCTCTATTTTGGAGCAAAACACCACAGTGCTGTCCTGCTCCACTTACACCAACACCTGTTTCCTCTGTCTGTTACAACTATTTGTTCAATGTGCACAGTTTCCCTGTTATCTATCTATCTATCTATCTATCTATCTATCTATCTGAATGTCTGTCTCATCTTTATTGCTGATGGTATTGACATGATATGAAAGAATATGATGTCTTTCTACATTCATGATCATGTTTCTCTTTGACTCGGTTTAACAACAAAAGAATAATATTTTTCTGTCTCTCTCTCTCTCTCTCTCTCTCTCTCTCTGTTTGTCCTGCTCTCTCTATCTCCAGTTGGTGGGGTTTATCTACGCCTGCTATGTGGTCAAGCTCATTTCAGAAGAAGAGGATAGCTGTAAGTACACAGTCACACACCTTCACACACATTTTGCAACAGACCCAAAAAGCCTAAAGAACCAAAAAACATGTCTATAAAGCTGGCAGTATTTGGAAAAAGCCAGTTTCTCAGTGAATTGACTGCTAAACCCAGTCACTGTTTCTACACTTGTCATGCTCTCTTACAGTCATAACCAAGGTAATTTTTGAAACAATGGGTCCTTGATCTCAGGCCAAGGCAGATGAAAGCAGGTTTCTCATTTATAGCTGGCAACCGTCGATTGTCACTGGTGGGTTTAATCAGCTTTAGCTAGCTAGCTAATTAAACTAATGTTAGCTCCTTGAGTTGGTTGAAAACTCCTGTCTTCAGCCAACATTTTACTGTAATGTTTCCAGCTGACTCATTTTAAAACAAAAATCTTGTAAAGTAGTCTTAAATGTATACTTGGCTACATACATTTTGTCTTGCTAAAGCTGCTTGTCCCTGGCAGAAAGTCCACATCCTCACCAGATGATGATCCATGTAGAAGACATGTATTAAAATGTCTGCAACATGTGCTCCAGATCTCATCTCTCAAAAAAAAAGAAAAACAAGCAGTATAGCTAATTATCCTAGTATTATTAGTATGAAATGTAAGATCAGACTGTCAGTTTGTTCTCACGTAACCCTGTTTGGCTCATAAATTTACATACTTATTAGTGTTTTCAAACAGTATGTTGTAATTTTTAGCATTGCAAAATAAAAGGCTTTGAGGATGCGGACTAACCAAAGTGGTTGGCAAATGTAACAGTATTTTGGGGTAACATTGACTGTGGTTGCTGGACTATAAACTTCCTCAAATCCAACAAAGAGCAGAGTCCGCTAACATTAGCCTAATAGCATTCAGAATCGTTTTTCACACAACTGAGAAATAATACACAGTGGTTGTGTTAGTTGTGTTTTTAACATAACCTGTAACCCACAAACTTATGTGGTTGATTAACTGATTGATTTTATTTATGGATTTAAATAGACACATAAAAAACAAAAATCCAAAGGATAGCATGTTAAAGTGAAAACACTTATTTCCAACATGGTCCCAGGATGCTAAAAGACAAATAAAACATAAAAAAACACAATGACATTCAACATAGAAATTAAACAATACAACCCTGAAATCCAAAGACACATCACCACAATTTAAGAAATAAAACACTCACATCAAAAAAACAAGGACAGCTAAAGAAACCATCATTGCAGATTTCATTTCTGTTACCCTGTCCTACAAAAAAGTCCTAACCTGACTTCTTTAAGCCCCTTTCATATTTAAAAACTGGATGTGTAGCAGAAGGCTGATTCACAACATGGCACCAGTGCAAAAAAAAAGGAATTTCTGGCTACATTATTCACTCGAGGAACTGAACATGAACACACACTGGCCCTGGTATTATAGTTAAGCTGAGCATGGACTACTGATATCTGAGAACACAAGTATTGAGGAGCATACCCACTGATAATATTGTACACATTATGCAGCCTCTGTTGTTCTACCCTGAGCTGTACTGGAAGCAGTCCTACCCTTCTGAATTCATCACTAGCAACATGAGTTTGAGGGGATGTATTTAATAAATACAGAATAATATTATTTTGCATCACCTGCAGTTTGTTAAGATTAGCTGTCAAACCACTGTACCAAGCAGAACATGCATTATCAAAATGACACTGTGTCAATGATGACACGAGAAGTTTCATAACAGAAAAGTCAAGAAGCCTTGTTCTGTGAAACAGAAACTTGTTGTTTGTTGGCACACTTAGATAATATTTTAGCAGCAATAGATTCACAGGACAGTGACTGTTCCAGTATTAACCCAAAATATGAAACATTCGTCTCAGATACATGTGGTTTGTTAACGATGCGCTCCTCACCCTTGGAAGTAACGCTTGGTCACTACTGTAGTGAGCCAATCAGCCGGGCATGCTCACGATTACATTGCACATTTGAGCAGACAAAAACACTGTTTTATCTCATCCTTACATTTCTGTTCTTCTGTTTTTGGTTATGTTTTTGTTACACTCTTACTACAGCCACATGCACACCCCTCTGGCATGTGGAGAAGACCAAAACTTGCTGTGCCTAGTTAGGGTTGGTTAGTTTTGATTGGACAGTCATGGTTCGGGGAAGAGTTTAGCGAACTGTTACTTCAGAATATATTTGATTAAGCAAGTTTGGGTGGTTTAAGTTTGTGTGGCTGGTGTTTATGAGTTTAGGAATCAAGCAAGATATAAAAGTAAACTCAGTCTGTTCCTCTGTTTTCTCTCATTACTGCTTCCTCACTCATTCTCTTGTTCATCATCTGTGTAATAAAGCAGCAGGATTGAATGAAGCCATCTTGGCCTTTACTGACACTTCAACAGAATTCAACAAGTGAATCTTGTAGCCTGCAGATTTTGTTGCTAGGCTCATTCATTTACAGTAACACAAGGAAAATGAGAAAGGAAAGAGAGAGTGTGGAGGATGAAGGGAAGCAGGTAGATTCACGCTGGATAGAAGTTGCCTTTCATTCATAGGTTTCTCCCACATACTTATAGCTTTCAACCTCCATCACCAAGCAACCGTCATAACGCAAGAGGAAAAGAGTGAGGTGGGAAAGAACCACAAAAGGTGCTCACCAATCCATTCACACACCATTTATCTTTGTCTTTTAACAATTCATCCATTCATCATTACAGCTGTGTTGATTGGAAAGCGTGCAACCTTCAGAAAGCCACACTGAGTACTATTCTGTAAGCACTTAGATAGTCTTAATGGATTGCATTTGAAGTGTAATACCAGTAATATACAAGGGAAATACGGGAGGCAAATCAACATATTAACTCTGTGATTATTCTATTTGAAATGCGGCGCATGTCTGTGAGCATTAATTTGAATGAGCCCATTTACCTGAGGCCATCAGTTTAGTTATTCCATTAAAGCAGACACAGCCGTTCTGCGGCAGGATCAATAACCAGACATGTCTTATTCAACACTGAACTTAAGATGCTGTTTGCTCACACATAAATATTGATAGGCAATAAATGCAGACAGGATCAGTGGAAATAGTTTCAAGTGCTGAGAGTAGACAAGTTTTCCTGCTTTCTTTCCTGCCCAAAGCGGATTGCGGATTGAGATTGGCAGGGCCAAAATGATTTCCAAGCTGCATCTGTTAAAACTGTGGGTCAGCATCGGGTATAAGACCTGCTTCTGTTTCTAGAGGCTTTTCATGTGATCTCTCTGTTCAATGAGGTCACTGTGAAATATTAAATCATCAGAATGATGAAGTTAAAGAGCAGCTCAGAGCGATTTTACACTGTATTTATCCCACTTTTATGGAGTATAATTGAGATTCAGGGGTTATTTTGAGATGAGAATTTTTTTAATGTTGCATTTTAATGAGCTTAGCAGTGACAGGAAACTCAAAATGCCACTTGTTCTATGTCTAAATAATTAATGTCCAACAGTTACTATTTGGCCTTTTCTTTTTATATTTTGGCCCCTGGCTCTCTGTGCTGAACATTTCTGTTTGTTTTGTACCCTGAGAGAGAGTTTGGTGGAACTAAACAACAAAGTTGGATGAGATGGAGTAACATGTGTATTCATGTACTCAGTGACATAGAAAATGACGTTGTATTGTTAAATCATTCTTATTTTTACTGTAACAACTGAAATCACAGGAAGACGCATAATATTATAAGCAATAAATTGATTATTTAAAGGCCATGAAAACCTTATTTTCTCAATGAGCTTCTAAGTATGAGTGATGGGGTCCTACATGAACATGCAATTTTAAAAAAGTAAGAACGGATTTGTTTTTTTCACAAGGGATTTCTGTATTTGTCGTTCTGACTGATTTGAAGTGGGCGGGGTTCAGTTGGAAAAAGGTGATGTCATGATGTACAATATTTTCATTTGCTAAATTTGAAACTAAACGACAGCTGTGGGGCAGTTGTGTTTGCTCACACCGTCAATAACAACTTTTTCCTGAACTTAAATTTAGATTTTTGCTTATCTAGACATCAATATTTGATGTTACAGAGAAATCCTTTAAGATTTAAAACCAAGTTTTAAGGAGCTTTAACAAACGCAGACAGATTTCACATTCATGCATCATCACTGATCCATCTGTTCATCTGTTTTATAAACTTAGGTTGTGCTCGTCATTCGCCCTGTAGGGCTGCCAAAAGAGCATAAAAGTTGGACTTGGCTCAGTTTTTGCCAGAACGCAATGCAATGTCATCAAATATGTGCGAGCACGCATTTCTGTAACAGAAATGTTACATTTCTTGTAACATCAAAGCTATACTTTTTACCTCGCAATCGTCACAGATAAAATGATTGCTGCCGAGTAGCAATATTCTTTTCCATTATGTTATAAACCACTGTGCAGTATTTTGGTATCTGATAAGTGTTCAGAGTCATGGGTCTGTTACTCAATCTCAACTTCCTGGATCATATTTCATGTTTCTCCAGTACCTGAAGCAGCAACAACAGTCGCTTTGCTTTTTTTTTTCTTTTAATGCAGGCCTGTTTTGGGGTCTGAACGTCCACTTATGATGTTAAAAGTCACGGGCGCTGGAGGCTATCCCAGCATGCTTTGAGTAAGACACAGGGAACACCTCGGCAAGTCTATCACAGGACAAACACATGAAGACAAACACATTCACACACACATTCACACCTACAGGCAAGTGAGAGTTTCCTAAATTGCAAGTCTTCGGGAGGGAAACAAGAACACACAGAGGAAATCCATGCAGATACAGGGAGAACATTCAAACTACATATAGATCAGTGATAATACAGCGAGCCGCGTGAATAATTTTCACACTTCTTCTCAAGGAATGAATGTTATCAGGATTCGAATTAAGGTTTCAGGCCACTGAAATAACATGAACATTACGGCGCGCGCACCATTTTTATGTAACGCAAAAGATCATTTTCTCCTGAATAATTTGGAGAACCTTTGTAATCTTCATGTTGCCGAGCCTTAAGTCCTGAATGCGGCTGTGGAAAGCACTGCGCGATAATGCAGTCGTGGAGACTAAACAATAATCAGGGAGCTTTGTCTGGAAATGTGCCTTGGGTGAAGAAGCTAATACTCCCTGTGGACCAATGAAGATTTTGAGTTGCTGAGAAAGCTAATTACTCCTATAATTATTCTGTGCATGTGTGGATAAGTGTGTGTGTGTGTGTGTGTGTGTGTGTGTGTGTGTTTAATAGTGTGTGTGTGTGTGTGTGTGTGTGTGTGTGTGTGTGAAGGTGTACGGTTGTGTCTGCGTGTGGGAGATTAATCATTATAGTCAGTCTTATCTATCTCGCTGCTACTCGAATGTGTCAGATTCTTATCAAACACGCTACATGAACAACAGTTTCACACACACACAGATATACACACTCATCCTAAGATAACTGAAACAATCTTTGTATGATCAGGCTTTGTGGGATGTGTTTTGGATCTGTAGGACACTTCAGTCAATAGTAAACATTGCAACTAAAAAATAACTGAAAACCGCAATTATTTAAAATGATTTGTTAGTTTAAAAAAAAACCAGTAACAGTCTGTCTTTCTCCTGGTTTCTGGGGAAGTTTTTATCGATCACACTGCAGTTTCTGGCTTCTGGAGGGAATGGTTCATGTTTTAAAGCGCTCCTTGGACAGGCCCTGGCCCTATGAATAGAATATTTGAATTTTTAAATTGGGCCACTATGGCATGATAGGCAGCACACTGACAAGGTTAGGAGCTCCGTTTCCTCTTGTGTTCAAAGGCCCGAGCATGGCAGAAACTCTGCTGGGACTATTTGACTGCAGCATGAATCAGCAGGAAACCCTCGACGTTCACACCGGGCCGTTCTTCCACAAAAGGATCCACACAAAGAGGGAATGCATAAAGCATAGGCAACGGCTCTTATTGTCTCACTGAACAGCCATAATGAGCTAAATGATCATAAAATATAGTATTGAAGCAGTCATCTGTCGTCGTCACTTGTCCTGCTGTGTGGCATAATCTAAATTACATGAATACATTAAGAGGATTATGGGAGATGTGTGAAAACTCACAGCCAAACACTGACTTTTTACATCATTTTAACAGAATAAAGGACAAGAAAGGTTTGTGAGGACAGACACCTTGATCGATGGACCTGCGTGGCTCTTGAAAAACACGCTGTGATAAAACAAGACAAAATATTTTCATACATTCTTACGCTGATAAAAGGATCCTCAGTCTAATGATTCTTTGCACATCAGATAACATCATAATGAAGCACAAAGTTTTTTTGTTGAAGGAATAATTCAACATTTTCGGCTCATTTGCTTTCTTGCCGAGAGTTACATGAGTGGATTGATACCACTCTCATGTTTCTACACTAAATAACTTATGTTTTTTTGCTATGTAATATTTATCTAATCACTTTGTACACTCTTCACTTCTTTGCACTATTTGTATCCTGTTTACAGGTTCATAGAAACGGTTTCACAATCTGAAGATCGTTATTCTGTGCAAGTAAATTGAGAGCCACTAAACCGGAGTCAAATTCCTTGCATGTGTAAACATACTTGGCCAATAAAGATGATTCTTATTCTAAAAAACATAGCTACTGCCAGCTAGCGATTAGCTTAGCTTAGCATTAAGACCGGTGACAGGGGGGAAGCAGTGAGCCTGGTTTTAGCACTTCTAAGTTTGACTAATGATGCTTATAAATCTTTAGAGATGCTAGTAAGCATATTTTGTTATGTTTGGGCAAAGAAAGGCTAGCTGTTCCCCACTGCCTCCAGTCTTGCTATGCTAAGCTAAGCTAATCAAGTTTCATATTCAGCGTACATACATGAGACTCTTATCAATATTCTCGGCAATAAAGTGAATAAATATATCCCGAAATGCAGAACTATTCCTTTAAAAGGAGAGTTACAGTATTATATTCTGCTCATAAGATGTAAAGATGAATACATAACTCCATGCTTTTTCATGTGTGTTTTTTAATAAGCAAATGCAAACTAATCAGTGAAAAGTGCATTTTTTTGGAAATCAAACTGCCTGATCTTGTTTGGTGTTGGTTGCAACGTGATATTTGGGCTCATGTCCCTGTTTATTGCAGGCATAAGGTATACTTATAGTTGCTTTCATCTCTGCAGTGACAGCCAAATCCCACATTGTACTTGATGTTATGAAATCTCGCTGAATAAATATGAAAGTATGCTGCTGATCAAGGCAAGGAAGTACCCTTTTATAGCTCCGCTATAGAGCTCCACAACATCAAAGTAAAAAAATATCATGGCTTCCTCTCTTCAAAAGTCCAGGCTTGCTGCCTCAGTCTGAGGAAAGCAACCACCTGCTCGCAGCTCCTCAGCTTGGGAATCTGTGGATCTATCCTAGATAATTTAGGAGTTAAGAGTATTCTCAAGTCATAAATATATTGCTGCACAAGTCTTAGTCTAACTCCTAAAAATAGATTTAGATTTGCAATGCAGGATTTTCATACAGTTGAGGCCAAATTTTCATTCAAAGCTGTATGCCCATAACACTGATTAGCTGTTAGAGCAAGGATAGAGATGGTTGTTCTGGTACGAAATGTACTGTGGAGATATCTGTAGGTGTTGAAAGCCTAATGCAATGAATCATTTGTGGTGGGAGGCTCCCAGCTGATAACCACAACGGCATGTGTTTTCTCTAATTGATGCTGTTTTTGTTCAGTTGATTTTATAGGAGGGTTTGACTCGTATGGCTACCAGGGGCCTCAGAAGACTTCCCACCTTCAACTACAGCCCATGTACATGTAAGTATAGTACATATCGATTTACAAATGCCTTGCTGAAATACTAAGATTGTTTTTATCACATACACAATAGTATTTTTAGTCAAAACATTAGGATAAAATAGCATTCACACTGCCTGTATTTCTCACTGTCTTGAATATTAACAGCGAGGAAATGCGCTTCAGATCTGGCGGTGGTGGGCTGACAGGCTTCGCCCTCTTAAATTCAACCCCACCATCAACAGTGTACCGTGTCTGGGAACTCATTTTCATCCGTGTTTAATATCTTGAGTTCTGCATTGAGGATTATATAAGCAAAGTTCTCGCTGTTTCAACATATGGGCTTATCATTTATCAGCCCAAGGTCTCATTAGTTATCACTGTTGTAGCACTTGTATCACTCTACTCACACGTGGCGAATAAAGTTGGGTTATGAAATGAAAACCATTTTACCCACACTGACTGGCATCCTCACAAATATAACTGTTTTTTTTTGCATCTTTGCAACGTATTTGTATGAGGATTTCCTGAGATTGAATTCTCAGATTCCGGTTTCATCAAGATCTTCAGTTAGGATAACACAAAATGAGTCCATGCTTAGACATTCCCGCATCAATCTCGCCCTCTCCCTTTGTCCCGTGGCAAGCAGCAAGTAATGCAGCAAAAGCTACACCGGTGTAGCAAACAAGACGAAATAATGGTGATTCTACTGATATGCAGACGACAGGTTATCAATAACTGTTTTTATTGGAAAAAAAGAGCTGGAGCGAATTAGAGAGATACAGAAGGACAAAGAGAGAGATGGAGAAATGGAGATAAAGATGGAGAGGGCGAGAGACTAGTATATAAAGAGAGAGAGAGAGAGAGAGAGGAAGAAGAGAAAAACAGTGATGGATGAAACGTAGGACTAAACAAAGAAGAAAGGCAATAAAGGGCTATTCTGTAGTTTTATATGTCCCCTGTGGAAGCCATAACACAGATCATAAATCATCGACCCCCAAGATAATGGCTGCAAACACAAACACACACACACACACACAAAACTGGAACATGAATACAAATATCTGCGCACACATGCACACATACAGGATCACACACACTCAAACACTGTGTACTTTGCGTACAAACATCTACACACAGTAAATGTGCTGATAGACGGCTTGTACACATTAATGTATACACAAATGTAGACACACGGACACATGTACATGCACACACACACATACACAAACATCATCAATATGCTATCATTGTTCCCCAGCTGTTGTCCCTTCACTATGTTGTTTATTGGCTCTGGCCAGAGGGACCAATAAAATAGCATCAGCTGTAGTGTCCCAAAGGAAATCTCTCCCCGTCTTTCACCAGACACACACACACATACACACACAGACACACACACACACACACACACACACACACACACAAATAACTTCACAACAATTACTGCCTCCAGAATTTTGCACAAATATGTACTTCTTGGCAAAGAAAAAAAAAAACTGTTGACCTCAAAAGCATGTGTTCCTCCATGTGCATTGTAATGAGCGCATGAGAGTTTGGCATAATCCCAAAAGTATCACAACACATGAAAATAGAATAATAATAAGAATGACACAGAGCTGAAATATCGTGCTCTGACAGTCGTGTTCATTTTTCCCAAATCTGATGTTGGATTTCACGATGAAGTTCTGGTGAAGTGGTTTGATTTGTAGCTTGAAACATTTTATATTTTGATTGAATTGTAAATACCGATGGAGAAGATGAATTTTTCTCAGTAATCCAGGACACTTAAGAAAAAGGGGCAGATTAGAAAAGAACAAAAACATTTTTCTGCTCCACAAAATCATGTTTATTTTTTTAGGACATCTATCTTTGCTTTTGTTCTTTTAAAATCCAAGATAGTTTTACCCCTTTAGCCCTTTATTCAAATCAAATAAGTTGAGAAGGTAAAAAAAAAAAAAATCACTGTTTCCTTGCTTGAATACTCACAGTTCAGTTTGATGAGGAGTCGGGAGCTGATGTATCCAAACAAGCCGATGCCAAAACTGTTGAGAACCACTGCCTTAAATCACTGCCTTTTACACAGTAGCAACAATGATATTAAATGTAATGGAAACCAAACACGTTGCTTCTTACCTTTCTTGTTTTTATGTTATTATGTTATGTCATATATGATGGGAGAAAAGTATCTCCGAGCCAGTACAGTTGACCAATA
The DNA here is from genome assembly GCF_914725855.1 of Thunnus albacares. Classification (NCBI taxonomy): domain Eukaryota; kingdom Metazoa; phylum Chordata; class Actinopteri; order Scombriformes; family Scombridae; genus Thunnus; species Thunnus albacares. Next base: position 16,769,377 of record NC_058121.1, on the reverse strand, counting down.
AGGGCGCTGAACCGTCTCTTGAGTATCATTATCTTCAGTGTTGGGAAAGTTACTTTTGAAATGTCATAGGTTACAAATTACTAGTTACCCTGTTAAAAATGTAATCAGTAGCATAACTATTTTAATTACTTCATCAAAGTAATGTAACTTGTTACATTTGATTACTTTATCTAACAAATGTTTAAAACTGGGCAATAAAGCTGAAACATCTTCACCCATGTTATCTGGAAATACGTCAAAAGAAGGCGAAAAGATGCAAAGCAACAGAATGAACGTTAAGCTTCTTTTTTAAGCTTTTTTTATTTGTAATCACCAATATTTTGATTAGTAACTGTAATTTAATTACATATTTTTTCTCAGTAACTTCAACAGATTACAATTACATATATTTTATAATTTAAATGCGTAACGCCGTTATGTAACTAGTTACTCCGAAACACTTGTTATCTTTTATAAAATACACCTCTGATGTTCTCATCAAGCAACATTATGTTGTTCGGCTTACTTGCCAGAGTGAATTACTTTATCAAGGACGATGCTGAGTAAATGCACCACAAAGCATTTCATCATCATAAGCCGTTGAAATTCCAATGTTTTTAATTATGACTCAGATTTCTCATAGCTTTAAACTTACATGAAACACTTTTTCATGGTGTATGACAGTATTATATATACTCTATGTTATTTATCTGTTTTTTCTGAGGCGTAAACATTTCCCTTTGTAATATCATCCTCTGCTCTGCTCTCCTCTCTCTACAGGTCCAAATAAACCCAGGAGCGCTGCCTTACCAGTCACCACTGCTAAAACATCCTGCTCTTACTACTCCAGATGTCTTTTAATGAACAACAACCGAGACACAGACAAGTAGACAGGATACAGAAGACACTAAGATACTCTGCGATTCAACTCAACCACCCCTCCCACCCCCCTCCTCAGTACTTAGTCCGATGGCTTCCCTCGTCTAACTGTCTGCTGTTTTTAACAGAGTTAGGTCTGTTCCTGATGAAACACTGGCCTCATGTGGCTGAAAACTGTAACTGCAGGATATGTGTGCCACACCAAAACAGGCAGCTTCTGTAACAACTACATTGTTTTTTTTTCTTTTGTCTGACAGTCAGGAGCCAATGACTTGCATCCCCTTGTGCTTTTGTGAAAGAAACCAAGAGGGTGCAAAGAGGCCACAACTTCTTGGTGTATTATTGTGTGTTCTCTGCTGTTAAGAGAAATGTCAGTACGAAGCCCTGTTCCTTTAAGTTTCAAAGTGATATCTAACAACTCTTGAGTGCAGATATGCCTGACCAAAGAGTTTAAAAAACCCCAGAGACAAATCCCCGTGTAGCCGGTCTGGAACTTTTTTGCTCTTTGTGCCTGACAGATTCAACACTGGACTTCCAAGAATCTACTAACAAGACTACCGATTTAGGAATGTCAGACATCTTTTCTTTTTTTTTTCTAAGGTTACTTAATGGTGCATTTAACTTCTCATCTGAAAACAAAGATGGAAGCTTGAAAGTCGTGGGCTGGACTCAAACATGCTTACTCTGTTGTCTCATCCCAAACTTTGAATGTTCAATAACAGTGTGGTGTGTAGATTTGCATACTATCATCTCACATGTGCACGTGTACAGGAAGTAGACACACACACACAGACAGACATCAGATAATACATACTGTATGTCAATACACACATGCATGCACACACACACACACACACACAAACACACACACTTACAACAGATCTGTAACTACTTAACTTTTTTTTTTACTACTAATGTGAATCTTAACAATGTTTACAATAGAAAGACTGAACTCTTGACTGACAGATAAGGAGACGGATGCGACAGGTAGATAGACAGGCAGACTGGGAGATGCAGAGAAGATGACTTTTCTAGCTGCAGCATCCCAAAGGCCATGGGGTGATGTCTGCCATATTAAAGACAGATGGGGGCAGTTGTTCCAAGTGTGTTTCTTTGGTCTCTTGCTGTCTGAAACGTCCATCCAAGACAAACAGGTAGAGGGAGAAAGAGGCAGCACATGAGAGAGAAAACAACCACTTGCTCCCTTAGAGAAGAGGTTGGTTGGCAGTTTCCCTTCCACATCAGTCCTCTGAAAGCTTTCAATGCCAAGCTTCAGTTGTCACTCAACTGTCGCTTTCAGAGGGTGAGTCCACCCCCCCCCCCCCCCTCCCTTCCCTTTTCTGAATTAGAAGTAAAATGCTGGAAGCCAGATTACAAGTGCCCAATCAGCCTCGTCAGCAGCATCCAGCTCTTTCTAATAACAACCAAATTCTACCGAGGTGCAACTTTTACGCCAAGAAATGACAATCGCAGTCAGTGGCCTGAATTTTGTCATGGATTTTGTACCGTATAAAAAAAATTGACAGAAAGGTGATTGTGGATAGGAGCTGGATTCGAGTTAGAGAGTGACAACTTAATGATTAATTATTTATAACTTTAAATTCTATATCGTTTTCCCAAACCACTGGTGAATGACAAATATTGGCGAAAGAAAGGGGAAAAGAAATGATAATACAGCAGAGGCTGACTCCTCGACGACACTGCACACCCAGCCTACAGAGTAATGAGGATAAAATCTATACCAGAGACTTAGGAGCTCTCCTTCTTCACCTCGCTACTCGAATTTTAATGTTGAAAGTGCCAACTACACCACACAGGTATCTGTAGAACCCGGTGTCAGACTGGGACCAAAAATAATGGGTCTCAGGTTTACTTGTCTTGGGTTCCCATGCAAGAAAAGAAAGTAGAATAGCAATAGAGGATGTCACAAATCAGAAATCTCACATTTGCATTCCAAGCTGGCAAAGCAGCTACTGACTCCGCTGCTTGTTGAGCTCATCAAGCTTCTCAGAAATGTAAAACACTCAAAATGGCAGTTTTGTGGGGAGACAGAAGGCCAGTGGTTTTTTCTCTTTTATTTAAAAATCCTTATAGAAATGTGACAAAACATGTTTTTATTTGTGTTGCGATCACTGGGCCAAAAGTTTGCTGCCTTCTCCATCTATCAAGGGACACTTCTCAAGGGGGGGAAACACTGGCTTCTCTTGACATAAGAATGGTCTAACAGACCATTTCACTTTGACAAACTGATCTCAAAGTCCACCTCCCACCCCCCTCTGCCAGTTATCTCCAGCAGGATATCTGTGACTACACTGACAGTCACTCTCAAGGACAGAAAACAACATTTTGTGTGTTTGCATGAGGTGTTTCCAAACTGTATTTAATCTCATGCTGCGTGTGACTAACTAGCTACTTAAAGGGAACTGTTTGGTTTGTTGAATGCTCCTCAGCTCTCTTCAAAGAGTCCTAAATGTGAACTTTGTGATTTTTTTCTATAAATAACACAGTCTGAAATGTCTGCTGAGTAAAGGAGAAAAATAGCTACCACAATGTAAAACTGAAATGTAACTTTGAACTTCTAGACGTTTTTTAATCACATGTGGCTGTGTTTACTGTTTTTTCTAGTTGACTAATAATGTATGATGTTGTGTACAAGTGGGACTACTATGTTTTATTTCTTCTAACTGTACAGTGTATTTGACATGTGAGAGCAGTGGCAGAGATAGAGGAGGGAGAATTAGTTGCACTATAGTCTGTAATTCTTTCATTAAGCATTCTGTCATGGCAGGAAATTCACTTTCACTTCAGCACATAATTGACTTTACAAGATTAATTTATAGTTGAATTGTGAACCAACACTAAACATTGCTTTTCAATAAACAAAATGATTGCAGATGATGTGTGCATTCGCAAAATTCAAATCAGAAACTAATGCTGCGAAAGGGTCACGTAGCCATTATTTAAAAGCCAAATTGAAAATGATATTTGTGTCTTTCACAAATGAGACGATTTGAACTGAAAGTGAATTAATTTGTTACCAATTTGTTGACTGGTTGATATAATCTGCCACTGTGGAACCAGTATCAACCTAAGCAGGGCTAATCTGGCTAATTTAACAAACTGAAGCAAATACTCAGTGAATCAGAAAGGATTTCAGATATATAATGTGACCCGTGTGTGTGTGTGTGTGTGTGTGTGTGTGTGCATGTGTGAGTGCGAGCGTGTGTGTGAGAGACTTTGTACTGCAGTACATTGTTTTCTGTGTCATGGTGAACTGAACACTTAACCCAGAATCTGCTAAGCCTCAATCTGCTCTGAACTCAACACAAATTTAAACTGAAGAAAGAACTCATTCAAGATTGTTAATGAACAGCAATAAAAACAGTAATAATATCTTTATGTAATAATAAGAAACACAACATTTACACAGTGTTCTCAGAGTTTGTTGATCACATTTAGACTTTGAAACAGTCAATAGAGCTTTTGTCTGTAGATCTAAGAATGCACTTCTGTACATAGTGAGTTAAACATTTGCAGAACAAGCTGGAGCTAAGCCATTCTGTTGTTGAGTAGTATCAATAAACATTCAGTCAAGCCATTGTAAAGTTCTGAAGTTGTATTGAGAGTTACAAGATCTACTAAAATCTAATGATTCTATCCTGAAACTTTACAGTTAGGACAGAAGTAAAGAATTACATTTATTAATAAGGTACTGAGTAAATGTGTTAATAATATGGAAAAACTATAAGTATCCTATGTTTGGCAAGATTTTCACAAATTTGCATTTCATAAGAGGAATGCAGCATCTTGAGCTTCATCGAAACTATTTTGACCAAGATGTTGAAGTGTTCAATTCAAAGTTAAAGCCTCTGAAAACTTTATTTCAAATCTCAAATATTCCGCTGTAATCTTAAATATTCATGACTAAGTAAGTAACAAAGTTAAAGTTTGGGTGGAAAAAAACATCTCGTCTTATCCTGACTGTGTGGGTGTGGTTAGATCAGATTTGATTGATAGGCAACCCAACTGTCATTACGTTTTGATTCAAATGTTGCTTAATCTTGATGATGATGTCACTAGTATGTAGCATCATACTTCAGCAAAGGCAGAAGCTTCTCATTTGAAATAAGCAAAACTTACTTCATCAGAAAATGTTGCATTACTAAATTATCCCATTATTTATTAAAGAAGCTGAATGAGAAAATACGTTTTCAGGGCCTTTAAATATTGTCATTGGTTCTTGTACACTTGATAGTTTAATATGGGAACATATTACAACAGGCTGTAAAATGTAAAGTATGATATGATTAATTATATGGAGGACCCAGGACAGAACCCTGAGGTACTCCACAGCTCAGCTGCCTTAAGTAGCAGATAACCACTCATCTTAGACATTAAAGAAAATTATCTTAAGTTCCTACAAATCATCTAACAAACTGAAACTGTATTTTTCCCTTAATTTAATTCAACATTAACTTCAGGGAAATAAGGCTGTCGCAGCAGAGAAAGTTATATCATAGGAGCATTTAAAGAATGCAATAATACATAATCATAATCCATTAAGCAACTTTTCATAGTGCTACTTTGTCAATGCAGGAATACAACATTACTAATAACATTATATGTACTAATATATAATGTTACTAACTGTCAAACAAAAATATCCAAACCTTCTCTGTGGCTCTGGGTTGATCTGTTAACGTTCACCACTGACTTGAACCATCTATGTTGATTTAACTCCTTCTCTTTTTAGGACGGTTTTCCCACCGGTGACTGACTGTACATAAACTAGACAGTTGGGAATAAAGTAGACAGTGGAGAAGGAAAGTCTATATTGTGTCCTCTGTTCTCTGACACGTTTCAGACATTTTTTCTACATTTCATGACCTCAGATTTGTGTATGTATATTTGTATATGAGTTGGAAAAAGTTAGATTACTCATGCAAAAGATGGAAACTAAGAATTTCAAGTTACATTTCATTTTGCATGACTTCAACACACAAAAAATAAGCATAAAAAAAGGGATAACAGTACTTCCAAACAGCAAAATGAGTAAAGAACAGTACTAAGGAAAAAATGTTTTCTGTATGAGTGAATATCCCAGCAGCTATGGTCTCATCTAACTTAGAAATTCCTTCACTTCAGAAAGGAAAAAAAACATCTACATTATGCATGTGAGTGGCAAAGTATTCACAGTCTTGAGTTATTTCTTTTGGGGCTCAGGTGTCTTTCTTGTTCAGCCAAGTGTTTTCCAGTATTTCAGTTCTGAAGAAAAATCTACTTTCTAAAATTTCTGAAATGAAGCCAGACGGGTTAACCATTGAAACAAGATTCTTAAGAGACAGCTGAGGGCAACATTCAAAACCTGATCACTTTCTCTTTATGGCTGGTCAGCTCTCACATCCTGACCAGCCATAATACACTCAGTTTCTCCTTAACTTACAGAGAGAGAGAGAGAGAGAGAGAGAGAGAGAGTCATTGCCAGGAAGCACTTATACCTGTGGTGAGAAAATATAGCATCAGTAATCCATAACAGGGTGGTATTCTGACATCCTCATCTAGTGCTCAAAGCTAAATTCAGTGTTTAAATCCTTGAGAATGGTGTTAAAGTAAAACATGAAACATTTTACCAATTAAGGTTCTTCAGAGAGTTGGAAAATCCCTCTTTGTAGATGCATTAGAGTCAGTTTCAGATGGAGTAAATGCTCAAGGTTGAGAGTAGTTTTATTATTTATTTGTAGCCTGTGCAGCATCCCAACTTTTATGACCTATTTTGTGAGGAACAGCGCACTCCTGAAAGCATCTGATAGCTTTTCCGGCTTTATGTAATAAGCTGAGGCTCGCACTTGTAAAGGCCTTTAATATTGTTGGCATTCTCCATTAAAACCAATTGGGCACAGCTGGGACAAGCAAACTAATTACCGCGTGGCTTGTGCCCTATGGCATTAATGAGGAATTGTAACAGAGCTAACAACTCATTTTACAGCCGCCCCAGTTAAGTTTGTTTGAAAGTTGTGCCAACAGCGCCGAACTAAAAGTGTGTCTGTCTAAATTACTTTCATCCTCCAGTGTTCAAGTGTTACTTTCTCTGTTGAAATGAGATGAGCTCCGGTTAAGGGGTGGGGGGGTGGGTTTATGAAGATGAGAATCGTTAGAGTGATGCAATGAAAAGTAATCAGTCCACAACGTTTCATATATAGCCTGGATCTAGCCAGCTCCCACTAATGCCACTGGTAATGATAATAATGGTAAAAGCACAATATGATTCAGTATTTATAGCCTATAAAGAAATGTCCCTCTAATGAATGAGCACTACTGCAGCCAACAGGGATTCAATGGCACTTCCTCAGTCTGCCGGGGGAGACCATGAGATGTGGTTGAAAGGTCTAGCAAACGCTAGTAAGTTTACCTTGAGTTGTGTTATTGAACTCATGTACAAAGCTGGTAAAACACTTTGTGAGCTCTGTAATTGTACTATAGTACTATTCTGCAACATTGGACATCAGTGATAGTGCATATATGTTTGGAAGCCAGGGTCAGATTACCACACCAGGGGTCCCAAGGCAAAAGTCAGCTGTTCGCCCCCTAATCAAACCCCCTGTCAGTTTTATTATAAAATTAATAAATGCATTTTTTTTTAGAATATGCACTTGGCAAGCATCATGTCACCTGAAATATTAGGTAAAGGCATTAAAACTAGATTTGGCAGGATAATGCAGGAGTCACCTTAAGGCCTGAATCATTCCAGTTTACATTAGTGGTGCATATTACTTTGCAATTAATCAAAAATACCTAAATGTTTTGCCATGCAGTAAACCTGTTGAGGACCCCTGAAGGTTTGAGGCTCAGAGTGGTTGCTTGAACCTACATCAATATACATCATTTATACACAACTCTACCGTCCAATGACCACTAGAACTGTTTCTGTTTTCACAGCTAGAACTGGTTGTGCTAGAAGTCTTGTTACAATTGACTAATATAGCCTTACATATATTAGAGAAGTGGTTTCCAACTGTTTTTTGTCATTACTGGTGGCAGGTTATGGCTTTAGTATGGAGAACTATGAGCAGTTCAACTAAAGAGAGATTTTTCCTTCTCAGAATATTTAATTTCAAGGATTATGAGAGGGCTGAAGAGGAAGGATCCAGGAAAAATGAAGACAAACATATGAGGACAGTTGGAAAAAAATGTGTTTGTACAGCAGAACTGTTTTCTTTTTAATACCTTTAAAGGATATGTTTACTTTTTTTTATGTGCATCTTGATACAGTACTCATGCCATTACAATAGGTGCACTGAAGGAGTTATGGGTCAATGTAATGATTCTTCCTGTCCATACTGGCCATGAAATCTCTTCAGAATGCAAGTCCAACATGAGTGATTGGGAACAAAATCCACAATAAATTGGTGTAAAAATGCATTTTAAAGTTTAGCTGAGGATAACATGAGGCTTCAGCAATGTGAGGTAGACAAATCAAGTGATTATTCTCCAAAGTTACAGTCTGTTTAGTACAAAATTAATCTGTGTTTCCATGGACAATGTTTCATTCCTGAACTGTGCAAGATATCCATTTGATTTGTCCAACTCACACTGTTGAATATTAGCTTTGGTTGAACTTATTAAGGCATTTTTGCACAGAATTTGTGCCCCATCACTTCCTTTAAAAATGCATACAAAAAACATGAAGAAAAGGAGCAATACAAACGACCATAAGCTCAATATAAACACACGGGCATGTGGATATTGTTTTAAGACACACTTGAAAATCCTTTAATTGTCGTGTGACCTCTGAGATTTATTTTAGGAGCTAAGCACACATGCCAGCCTCCACCACTAGGCTTCCCATCGGCCTATCGCTGCGTCCCCTGCATGCTGACGTCAGACGCGGAAGCGCCGAGCTGCCTGCTTTGTTTTGTTTTGGTGGTTGAGCTGCTGGATCAGAGACAGAGGGGCAGGAGTCCGGGAGAGAACCGCTCGCTAAATGGGGAGAGCCAAATCGGTGATGGAAGATGACGGACCAATAGCTGACGCCTGTAAAATGCCGAGTTTTATCAGCACTTTCGAAGAGGGGAGGGTGAAATTGTCCCGCAACCTGCCGACAGAAACTTCCTTCACGGAAGGTAAAGTTGAGCGGTCGGTGCGAGATTTGAACCGTCGTGTCAGCAGATCAAACTCGCTGCTTTCTCTGGACGGAGGAGAGAGGGAGCCACAGGAGGAGGAGGACGAGGACGAGGAGGAGGAGGAGGAGGAAGAAGAGGAGGAGGAGGAGGAGAGGGATGCGGAGGGCAACAACAACAACAACTGCAACAGCGTTGGAGGAGGAGGAGGAGGAGGAGAGAGGAGGAGGTCGAGCGCTGTCGAGATTCTGAGGAGGAATTTCGGAGTTTCTAAATCCCCTTCTCTCTGTTTGAGTACAAACAGTCGGATGCAGTGCGGCGCCGAGCATGAAAGTCACGAAAGAAACGTTAACAACGGCGTCACAAACGGCCATGGAACTGAATGTGGCGAGTGTCACAACTCGGACCGAGAGACGACGGGCGAAGCGGTGACTAAAAACGAGCCAACCTTGAACGAGTCAACGACTTCTGATGTTGAAGGAGTTGAATCCGTTGCCGTTTCAGGTCATTGCCGTCATACGTGTGACAGCGGCAGCTACGCAGTAAGTTTAGACGAGTCTTTTAATGTCAAAGAGCACGTTTATTGCACTGTTTACTGCATCGCTAACGACAGCCGCCGACAAGACGTTGAAATCTCAGACGGATACGATGAAACTGTCACACCTGACGCCCAGGAAAGGGAGCTGGAGACGGGGCAGGATGCCGGGTCGAGTCCCGAACTGGTGCTCTACACGCTGGATGACTTGGTGGATCCTTTCGGGGTTATGGCCCACCGGTTGTCCGCGGAGCAGGCCGGCGCAGAGACTGCGATGCCAAGCTGCCGGGTGTGCCTGGAATCGAAAACAATCACACCCTTGCCCTGCTGCAGGAAGGCCGTGTGTGATGAGTGCTTGAAACTCTACGTCACCTCCCAGGTTGGTAGGAGGGAGTGTGAGCAAAGAAGGGGGTATTATTATCAGGATTATATTATTACAGCTCAGCAGGGTGGTCCACAGTGTCCCAGAATCAACCAGGAATGCACCACTGCATGTTCACCCCACCAGCAGCTAGTTTAGCACAGTGTGACCTCACATGTTTCAGATTTTTCACAAAAAAATCTAGATGAAGGTTCAAACTGGGCACATCTCTCTCCTGTTGTTGTTACTTTAAATCACAAAAGTCCCAGTTTTAGGGGATTATAAAAATGTCACAACATCTGCAGGTCTTCTCATGAGATCACAACTGGTTTTTTGTTGTTGTTGGTTTTTTTTTTTGTGAATCTGGGTCACTGACACGTTCTGCACTAAACTAAAATAGGTCCCGGGCAGGAATGTTCTTCACAGTAGCTTACTTTGTGAGCTGTTTGGCTTATTCAGCAATAATCTCCTTTTCTTACACACTAAAGAACAGCCTACAGTACCGAACGACAAATATAAAAATGATGAGGATGTGATTTCTTGCTGGGATCTGTACCAAACCAGCATGTTTCCTAATGTTTGGAGAAGATGATTTTTAGGCCACAGCATCTCTGTAGCACCAAGAAGCTTAATATACAATGGTATGTTGTAACACATTTTAACTTAATCAAAAAATTACAGTTCCTGGATATTGCACTTGGCCATATTGCGATTTCAATAATATTTCGATTAATTGTTCAGCCCTGATGGATGTAATGACTAAGTGTGTAAAGGCAAATAATAGAACAGCTAGAACAGTCTGGTAGGTTCAGAAAATGACATCACTTTACCGTAATGCAGCCTTAAAAACCAGGAAAAGACAACACTTATGACATGTCAAGATATTAGGATATCCAAAATCTAAGATGATATCTAGTCTAATATCACAATATTGATATAATATCGATATATTGCCCAGCCCTAGCCTACAGTCTTATATACGTAAGATTAATGGATTATCTCATCCTTACCTTTTTCACATTAAAGTGTTTTTTACTCATCCAAAGTGAGGATCTAAAGGTGAGGGATCTTTTATGTTGTACAGACTGTAAAACCTTCTGAGGCAAATTTTCTGATTTTGGGCTCTAAAAATATAAAGTAACTGACTTAAAATACATGTATTCTGTTATGTATTATTCATCTTGTTTGTTCAGTCTGTGTTGCAGACTTTTTATTCTTTTGTATTCACTCTTCCTCATCAGTTTAAGATTCCCTACACTTCCCAGAATACCTTTCTTTGGCTGTGGTTGCAATGCATTTTGGGCTAATTAGTTTACCGGAGAGCCACTTACCATCTTCTTCTACAGTGGACCTGCATGTTTGAATGTTGTTGCTCATTAACTGCAATGAGGAAATGAAGAATAGACAGACATAACTTTTAACTTCCGTTAATCAGCGTAGCTCCCGCGGAGACTTGGTTCCTGTCAGCATTCTTCTGGTCATTATCCCAGTTTTAATTAACCTGTGAGATGCCCCCAATATCCTACCAGTCGAGTAAAAGTTGCAGCTTTTGTTGCTGTTGCTACCGTAGCAATCATCTGCTGTAATCTGTTTTGATGATACTGTTTTTATCAGCCAACCAGAACCTCTGCTACTCTTTTTTTTTTATCTGCAGTTATCTTGCTTTGATAACAAGGCATGAATAATCATACAAACACAGACACAAGCAGACTCTCTGATAAGCGCGCTGAGAAGGAGATAAGGGTCATATAAACTATCCTGCGCAGGTGGATTTTTTTTTTTTTTTTTTACCGTCAATTCACTGTGAATGTATTTTAGCACACATGCAGCCTAGGTGATAACCCTCAAGCGTTATTTCAGAGAGATCGGAGCACATGGTCGTAGTGCAAGGCTGTTGGATTGCCTTTGCTTACGGGCACTTGGGCAGTGATAACAGGCAGGGTAGATAATGTATTTTCAGCCTCACTGCAGTAGGAAGCTGCGGCTTCCCTACCTCACAATCATGTTCTGTTTTACTCCAAGGCTAACAACACCTCATTGTGCACAAGTGTCGGATTCTTGTAAATGCACGCTCTGTTATAATGTTTATACAACGTTATAATGGAAATGACAGTGAAAATGCAGAACCCACAATACAAACACACCACACAAGGGGACACGTGCATGTGCGTATTTGAGAGAGAGAGAGAGAGAGAGAGAGAGAGAGTGTGATAGTGCCAGCAGTGGTAACCTGTCCAACCAGTCTGGCAGTGGTCTCACATCACAGTGTGACCGTGCTGTTGTGGCAACAACACTATTACACATCAGTATACATTTTCATAATCACGTAATAGGCTTTTTAGTCTGTGTATGCACGCATGTGTGTGTGTGTGTGTGCTCGTGCTGCAGGGAGATGTTGGGTGTAACTCCAGCTGAGGTCGATGCTATTGTTCTTTGCTTTCTGCCTGCCATCATTTCACACACACACACACACACACACACACACACACACACACACACACCTGCAAAATGCTCCGGTGTCTTATCATGTGTCAGTACAACTGGTCTCACTGGCTTTGATGGACTGAAAGAAAGTATGAAATGAGGAAGGAAATAGAGAGGAAAAGATGCCCTGGGAGGAAAAAAGATAGCTGGGTGGAGAAAAGGAAAAAAGAGGTGAAGGTCAACTTAGTGTCTGTCTAATCGTACCTGTGATACTTACTGTATCATAGATAAGATTAGATGAGATCTGAATACACACACACTTGTATTGTTTTGAGTTTTATAGATCCAGATGTAAAAAAAAAAAAAAAAAAAAATCATTCTCTTGAAACAAAGAAACGCGCAAATGAGAGACTATAAAATATACACGTCGGTTTTTGATTAGTGATTATGAAATAATGCACACTATAGTGAGAGAATCACTTCTATCTGGTGCAGAGCTGCAACGATTAGTTGATTAATCGATCAGTTGATTGACAGAAAATTGACTGGCAATTATTTTGATAATCAAATGATCATTTTAGTAATTTTTTTTGGGTCGATATGCCAAAATATGTGTTTCATTTCAGCTTCTCAAATGTGATGATTTAATACGATAAGACTTAATTGTCAGCTTTGTCAGTTATTACAGTAAACTGATTAGCTTTCAAAATAAGACATTTAAAGACATCAGCTTTGACGCTCTGAAATTATAACAGGCATTTTTCACTATTTTCTGACATTACAAATACGATCAACAAAATAATTGGCAGATTAATAAATAATGAAAATAATCGTTGGATGCAGACCCAATGTGGTGTGCAGGTAATAAAATGTCAAGCCCTGACAGTAGAAAATCACTGTGTCAAAATATGTTTTATATTTATTTTTAAGGCTGCAAAAACATTATAATTTTCAAATCCATTGGTTGATTATTCTATTAAATGTCAAAAAATAGTAAACAGTGACCTCCCTAAGTTCCCAGAGCCCAATGTGACATCTTCAAATTTTTTTTAAATTAACGTAGCAGTGCAAAACCTAAAGATACTCAATATACAATTATATAAAAAAAGCAAAAAAAAAAGAGAATGTTTGACCTTTATTTGCTTAATAAGTCACTTAAACAATAAATTCAAATCAATAATAAAAAAATATTTTTCTGTCAATCAAGTAAACAACTAATCATTTCAGATCTGTTGTTTTTCTCCTTTCAGATACATAACAAGTCGATCATTTATTTTTAAATTGTGCGTTCTTCCCCTCGAGGCTTTGTAAAAGTCTGTGATGGGATACTTAGTGTTTGACTCAGTGGCCAGTTGCTGCCACTCACTCACTCCCTCTGGACTAATGTGTGTGTTATAATACATATTAACTTCCACTCTCCCCAGACCTCCTTCAGCCTTCCATTCATTTTACCTTCACTCCCTCTCTACTCTGGTTAATTATTAACCATTTCCCATCAGTGGTGGGAATATTTAGATTTGATCCAGAGTTGCTTTCTGTGCTTTTCTTAGTGTTACTTTTTCTATTCCATAAAGGATACTGAAGCTTAAAAACCTTGAACAAAATTATAATATCCACTGTCTTATTGTACACTTTTTAAAAATGCGCATACTATTATTTTCCATGCAGGCCATTAACAAAATTAAGAAACTCTCTCGTAAGACGCTGTATCACCTGTCTGTGATGTCTCCCAGGTGCGAGTGGCCAAGGCTTACATCAGCTGTCCGATCCCAGAGTGCAGCGGCTCCCTGGAGGAAGGAGTGGTGGTTTCCCATTTAGCCAGCGAAGACGTGGCGAAATATCGTTACTTTTTGGAGCTGAGTCAGCTGGACTCCAGCACCAAGCCCTGCCCCCAGTGCAGCGAGTTCACCTCTCTGAAGAAGCACAACCCCAACCGTTCCGAGCAAAAGTACAAGGTAACATGACAACACGTTACTGCACCACAACTCAACTCAGTTTTATTTATATAACATCTTTCATACAAAGCAGCGGGATTAGAACAACACAGACAAAAATAAATAAAAGCAAAATAGTCGAATAGGTAAATAAAAATTTTCAAGACTAAAGATAAATAAATCAATAAAATAAAATAAACACCAGTGATTACAATTATACTAAAACCAATGATTAAAACTTTTTCCTCCATCGTCTCTCTTCTTTTCAGCCGGCAAATTCCAGCAGGTTTCCATGGTGATTTGCAAATGAATTGCCTTCTTTTGATTTGTACAACTGTATCTAACGAGAATCTTAATTTATCATTAAAACTGTCAACGAGCTTATCAACTAAGCCAGTGGTGGATGGAGGGAAAGTATTCACCAGATTTAAAAATCTATCCATAACTCGATTGTTTATGTTTTGTTTCAACAACAACAGTCTCTGGACATTTGACGTAGAAAGAATGATGTTAGAAAAGACACAAAAAATGATCAGAAACAGGGACTTTAGCAGTAGAGGAAATATCAACATCAATACCCCTTAGTAATAACTACGTCCAGTGTATTTCCATGAATGTGGGTGGAACTCTGTACATGCTGAACAAGAGTGAGACAAGCAACAAGATCCAGGAAATCCAAAGCCCTCGAATCATTGTGGTCATTGACATGAAAATGAAAACCATTACTGGCAAGAACAATGGACATAAAATCATAAAACTCAGATAAGAAGTTGATGTCGTGTTTGGGAGGCTGATACACAGTCACAGTGAGTACAGGCTGGTGTGCTTTGATAATCATTGCTAAGTAAGTATTAAAATGTTAGAAAATTGCCAAAAGAACACAGAGTGCAGGTAAAACTACTTTATTTTACACACTTCCCTCTAACTGCACACTTGCTGCAATTTTATATACATATATTAACTTAAGTATGTGTCTACTGTCTTCTCTCCCTATTGTAGATCCAGTGTAGCAATTGCCAGTTTGTGTGGTGCTTTAAATGCCACGCACCCTGGCACAATGGGCTCAAATGCCGCGACTACAGAAAAGGAGACAAGCTGCTACGAAACTGGGCGAGCGTCATCGAGCACGGACAAAGAAATGCCCAGAAATGCCCGCAGTGCAGGGTAAGAACTGGAGAGAGAACAGTTGTTAGAAGAAACAAGGTATTGCAATATTGTTTTTTTTCACCGCAGAGAACAACAGTGAAAGTAGGTAAGCGAGTGGAAATGGAAAAGGGAGTGAGTTGGGTGATGGAGGTGAATGAATCGATGACGGCTAAAAAAAAAACAAAACGTGAGAGCAGAGACTGATGACGGATGGAGAGCTGCAGAAAACTAGATGGACTCACAGATTTTTAAGTGCATGTGAATCAGCAGAGCAGAGGATGCACAGACAGTCAATGTATTAGCAAAAAAAAAAAAAAAAATGATGATGATGCCATATCTTTAAACTCGCTGGCATCTCTCTCACAGTCATAAAACAAGTCTTATCTTAAAGTCTCATTACGACGAAGTTAGTTACACAATATCTAATTTGACTGTCAGAAGATAACTAAAGGAATTAAGCAAATTACCGGTATATGGGACCTGTTTCCACTTCCCATCTGAGTCTCTGAGTTTCTGCTCTGGAAGGAGGGAGAGGAGGATCGTGTCGGACTGTGAAGCCAACAAATTGGTGTCATGCTGAGTTGAGCTGGAAAAGAGGCTGAGAGCAGCTGAACTTAATGCCCAGTTTATAGTGAGACCGCTCACCGCTCCAGCGGCCGAATAGTAAAGACCCATGAACTGTGCTGCTGCCGTGCTGCGCGTTAGTTTCTGAACCAGATGCTTGAAAGAACGTTAAACTTTTGTGATAATGCATGTTGCTTTTTTGTCAGTGCGGTGTGTAGTATGTGGGGGAGGATAACTTTCTCTTTTTGTGTGTGTGTGTGTGTGTGTGTAGATCCACATTCAGCGCACAGAGGGATGTGACCACATGACCTGTACGCAGTGTAACACTAACTTCTGTTACCGCTGTGGAGAGCGCTACAGACACCTAAGGTAAGAATATTTAACTTTTTTTTTTTCTGACTGCCTCGTTCAACCATCTCTGTTCTGTTCTTGTTTCATCTTAAAGTCACAGCATAACAGAAGTCAGACAGAAGTGTTTTAGCTTCTGTTCTGTTCTGTGTGACGTTACATCAAATCATTCAGATTTGATTGGACCGCTAAAAACAGGTGTGGCTTAGCAGATACAGTGCAATAGATGTAATAGATGAGATGTAGGGATTAGGTAGTCGACCAGAAGTCACATTTGATTGGATACGGCTCAAGATGAGTCATCAAACATTTGAAAACATTTTTATGTGTAGAGAAAAGAGAGATTTTGATGTAAAAATACTTGTTTGTTGTGTTTTTTTAACATATATTTTTTCATAGAACAAGAGATAACTGAACCCAGAGACACAGGATCAGAACTGTTTCTTTAAATCTTTAAACTTTTCTCTGTTGTCAGGTTTTTCGGGGACCATACGTCCAACCTCAGCGTTTTTGGCTGCAAGTACCGCTATCTACCAGATAAACCGCATCTGAGACGGCTAATTAGAGGGTCTGTCTGTGGTAAGTAGCTGTGTGTGCTGGAAGGAGAATGCCGACTCTTTGACTAAGGGAATAAAATGAAAATCACCACTTTAACCTCAATTAATCAGGGGATATTGAACTCCCTCCTCTCTTTCAGGACTATTGAGTTCTACATTAATACGGCTACATATGGAGTGGTTTAGTGTTTCAAGTAAAAGCCTAATTCAGTGAGGTCTGGGAGTTATTTGGCGTCAAGCTGTTGTTGGTGATAAACAGTTTATCTCTCTGGCGTTCCCATTTTCTCCTCACTGTTGAGAAAAAAAAAAAAAGAGTCGTGTCTTATCTGCGACGGATCTGAATTTACCTCTTGATATCCTTGAAAGATGAGTCGAACACATCCAACCTCTTTACTGGCAGAGGCCACTGAGGAAAAAAAAGCTTTATAATGACAAGCATCACGTATGAGATCATGTCAGTTTCACGGTAATTATTCATTCAACAGTTAACAAACGTGTGCACTAACATGCCTCCAGGAGGGTTGAACTCTCTCTCTGATAGATTTGTTTGACTGCGCTCACCATGACAGCTACAGCGAGTTTGATCAGCGGGGTGCCTGTTGAACTGAGAGCTAATTTGTCCGCTAACAAGAACAATTTAGCCATTATGGCTCTCATCTCTATTTCCATGACATGGACTGTCAGCGGCGCTGATTTTGCATGTAATAAGGGACATTTTACTGTAGATGGAGTTGATAATTTCCCCCCCTAAAAATCTGCTCTGGATTCAGTTACTTTTTACAGCCATAATTATGCAGCTTTGAACAAACATTTGAAATTTTCTGCAGGGATGAATTTAAATAAAATATAACAAAACACATAAAATTTGAACTCATGTATATTCTGTTTCATCTGAAAAGGGAACATTAAATCATTATGAATGATTATTGCTCTCTTCCTTTGCTTTCTCTCTTTCTCTGCAGCCACTAAGGTGCTGATAGCTCCGGTGGTCATTTTGCTGGTCGTGGTGCTCGGAGCCCTGGCGCTGGTGATAGGTAACATAATTATACACATGAGCACACATGCACATTAATCAAAGTGAAGCTGCGGTAAACAGAAAATGGTTTAGCTCTATTACAGATGTTATACAGATATTTCCTTCCACACAGCTTTACTGTGTATATAAAAAATAATAACTACACCGCACACATGCCTTTTATATTAGTCGGTCTCAGAAGAAGTTATATTTAGAGTTACCCGCATCTCCACGTGTCATGTGAAACAAGTCAACTTGTTTTAAAATGCCACAGCTGTAGATCCAGATCGTCACTCTCTGGGTGACTGACTTTTTTACTTCCTGGAACTACATTTACCAGTAATACCAACCAACTGGAAACTCTCTGAGCAGCCTGGCAGGCAGTATTGTGAACCGCTGATGCCTCCGCCGAACTGTAATTAGCGCTAATCTCTTTCCCGTGTCTGTATGTCTGACAGATGATCTGCTGCAGGCTAACATGCCGTGATAGCAGATTCATATTTATTTTCTTCGTTAATAGAATCAGCGCTGTGCTGTTGTGTCTCTCCATTCCTCTTTTTTTTTTTCCGGTTCAATAAATGTTTCTGTTTTCAAGTGCTCTATAAGATGGAATAATTAAATAATCAGAGCTCAGCATTAACAGGCAATTCAAGATTTCAAATGTACATAAAAGGGTAGTTTAGTAACATTATGAGTCTCATTATAGAAACAAGGATATTTTTGCTTTAATCCATCTTGTCCTCCCACACACTTCCTGCCTTCCTTGTCTGCAGGTTTGGTAGTTTTCCCGGTCTACTATGTGTGTAAGAGGAGGAAGAAGCAGCGCACCCAGGGCTCCGGACGCTGGATCTGAAACCTGTCCTGCACTTCATCCAGACCACACACACACACAGACACACACACACACACACATATACACAGAGCTCCAAAAGACAACACCCACATCTCCTCAGGGACGCACACGCCAGCCTGAGTCATCGCAGAAGTCTGAGACAAACATCAGAAAATGAACACTGGCAATTAGTGAAGACCTTTCAGGGTTAATAAAGCGAGACCTGGACGATCACACGTCATCGCGTCAAGAATATTTTTATCTCATGGGACCACTGCTGCACAAGGAATGCTTCATTAGGCCAACTCTTGTCCCCGGACACATTACATTCGCAGTTTTTTCCTCTCTTCTTTCATACTCGACACACATTTCACAACAGCTTGTCTTTGAGGAGAACAAATCAAACACAGGTAATAGATGGATATACAGTTTGGTTTTGGTTTTGGCTTTTGATGTTTGACAGTACTGGATACTAAATTATGAAGGCAGCACAAAAATTCCTCAAACACTTGACTGTGGGAAGAGTGAGGAGGGAAAAAAAGATTGGAGGATCTCGCAGATGAATAATGCGGGAAAATGTGAGGTTGTTTATATCTTCCTTACTTAACTTTTGCAAAAGCTTCCAGCAGTCATTTGTGCCTCGATGAGCAAGGAAAAAAAAAAAAAAAAAAAAAGTGCGAGATGGAAACCAAATTTGGAACAAGCCATTATGGATAAAGGAGTTCTCACAGATGCGGAAAGGAGCTGGACGTTGAATTTCTTTGCATATTGGAAACTCGCATTTGCAATTTGAGTCTTTGACAAGCACACACACCATAGAAAATAATATCAAAGGAGTAAACGTGGAAGGAGGATACTTACTATTTATACTATTATGCTGGATAATGTTGACTCTGCCTGATCTCAAGTTCTTGCTAGAAGGTTTGAAAGTCCCCCTGACTGGTTTTTTAGAAACCGCATTCACCTAATGGAAGTAGATTTTTTTTTAGCAAGCTTGTATTGTTTTCTGTTGTCTTCCATCAAGACCTCCTATCTGTCTGTCTCCTTTTCTTTATGTCCCTCCTGTCTGCCTGGCTGAGCTAATTGCACACTCACCTCCTCTCTGCTATGCTCACATAGTGTATGCCAGCATCTGCATCATCAAAAAAGAAAAAAAAAAAAAAAAAAAAAAAAGCTGCTGTGTGGCAATTGTGCCAAAACAAAACGCTGAATGTGGCAGGCCAGACAGTAAATCCTTTCCCTTTGTTTGTTTTTTTGTTAATTTTTTTTTTAGAGGTTGCATTTTACAGAGGTTTAGTGAGGTACTGCTGTCAGTGTGTCGTGGAGTTTGCATGAAGAAATTGACTTGGAGTCTCTGTAAGATTGCACAAGTTGTAGGAATTTGCGTAAGACAGTTGGAAGAAAAGACTGAACAGTTATTACTACAGCACATGGTACCTGTAGATAAACAGAAGAAAGTATTTAAGGTTTTACTTTTCAGTTGTTTTTTTTTTTTTTGTTTTTGTAGCAGTGGTTTGCCAAAGAGCTAAACAGGGTGTTAGATTTTAAAAGCATGAGTTTAGAGGTCACCATCAGGCTGCTGTGCACTGAATGTGTTTTAGATTCAATTTGGATGTTGTTGGTTTTTTTTTTTAGGTGATCCGGTTTTTGAGGTTTTTAAGAATTGATTTGAAACGTTTGGTTTTGTTTCAGATATTTGCTGTGAAACAAGGATGTCTGTCTGCTTGTGAGTTTGGATGGTGACATAGTGGTTTTCCAAGGCACACACACACACACACACACACACACACACAAGCTTACACACACACACACACAAGCTTTAACTCACTCAAATCGGCACACGAGAAAGCACACACACTCGGAGTGCTGCCAGGGAACGGGAGATTTCCAAGAGCTTTAAAGGTCGTCACCTGGCAGCAGCCAGCTTTCTCTCCTTCAATTATCCCTCTATCCTCTCCTCCCTGCTGCCACGCCTTCATTTTGTTTTACTGCTTCTCTCTTTTTTTTTTCTCTCTCTCTCTCTCTACCACCCTATTCCTGGTTCTATCGCTTTGTTCACACCTTTCCGCCCTCCTGCCCTCTGAGGTGTAACTGAACTTACATCCTGCTGGCCTCGAGGTGGGGAGGTTAATGATTTCAGTACAAAAGGCTCAAATGCCGTAATGGGTGCACATCCACTGGAGCTGTGGCTACTGTTGAGCCACAAAATCCATCTGAACTGGATGCTTTTGAGCCTCTTGATATATGTGGAAATAATGCAGCGCTACCTGCGGTGCACGCTACAGTCAAATATAAGTGGTTTCCACATCAGTAGCAGATTTTTGCGTGTGTGTGTGTGTGTGTGTGTTTATCCCACCACTCCATGGAGTAATCTGGGTTTTGTTGTTCGCTCCCTCGTGAGAGCTGTACAAAGTGAAGACTAAAGGAAAACAAACTAAAAGGCGAGGGTAAGCACAATATATCTGCACATACAGATATTACAGTGAGAAAAAGATGCAGAATGGAACATTTGAGGGGAAAAAACACATGCAGTGAAGACAGTGTCCCTCTTTTATCTTTTACTGCAGCAGCTTTGTATCAGTGCATCTTTAAATCTGTTTATCATGAGTGTTACAGCACAGAACATCACTGAATCTTAACAAAAACAGACAGATTTAAGACATTAAGGAAAAGCAGGTCGGATGTTCATGCATGTCAGACATTTTGCAGTGCAATACCGTTAGCTTGGCTCTGTCCCAGGGATCTGAAACATTTCCTACATCTGGGAGATCAGAAAAATTCAACTGTCAAATACAATGAACATGTAGATACAAGATTCCTAAAGGACATAGAGGATATATTGTTACACACTAAATCAGTAGGTCTGGACTCTCAGGGAGTTTTTTCTGTTCACTGCACTCACAGCCTTTTATCTACATAAACGGTGCCACAGAAATTACCGGATAGCACCACCGTTTCAAAATGCTTCCTGATGCATTTGCCCAGAGCTGCTTAGCAACCATATTTAGTGTCAAAAGAGATCCAAACATCTTAGTTTAGTGTTTCCCAGCCTGACTCTGCTTTGTTGTGAATGCTGCCTGGTGGTCAGGGGTCGAATCTGGGCCTTAAAAAAAAGAAGAAGAACAGGAAAGGTTGTGTTAATGAGTCAGCACGGAGAATTTAAACGTGTCAAACAAAAACATTGAAACATTTTTCCAACCTGTTGTTTAGTTTTAACATATGCATACATGTTTTGTCTGTCTGCTCAGCTAGTCCTACACTGACATGTTGAATTGCTGCTTTTTTTTTTTTTTTTTTGCTTTAATGACATATGACTGACAAGTATGAGCTGTTTTTACAAAGTCATGAACATATATATAATATATATGTACTATTTCCATGGCTTTTTACCAAAAACATCCTGCAGTGTAGACTGTACCACTGCTGAAACAAGTTGTCCATTGATTAGCTTATTGACAGAAAATTTACCATTGACCACTTTTATAATCAATTCATCAGTTACATAATTTATCAAAAATATGCAGAGTAATGCTGTAGTGTAGCTCAGGCAGGGACAGAAATCATTTATAGTCACGTGTTTTGTCTTTACCATCCAATCACTCATGTCCACAACCTAACCCATTCACTGAGGCGGTCCATATAACCTGGCTGGTGCTAATTCATTCTGCTTTCTCCAGGGAATACACTGCTCCTGCATTACATCCACCTCCCCAGCTTCTGCTAGCATTAGTACTAGGTGTGGCTTAGGGAGAAGCTCACTGCAGTGATGTTCATCAAATATCGTGTCTCAGGCTCTGCCGAGGGGTTTGCGAGCTCAGGGACCATCTCAGACACGAGCAGAGTCACGCCACCAAACTAAAATAAACGTCATGTTGAAATAAATAGTAAAAACTTGGCTTGAGTGTCCTGTCTGAACTAACATCTGGTCAGACAGACAGTAAACAACCTCTTAGGAGCCAAGGGATTTGCTGTCAGACAGTAATTGCAAATATGAATTTGTTCTGCCTGGTAAGCTACAGGACAAATGTTTAAAAAAGGTTTTATTACAGGATGTTACCTGTCCTGTTCAGCCCCTCATACATATCTAATTTCTTACCTTTTTATACATGTACAGGTTGTGAAATTCACAATTCTGCCCACTGATGCAACGTTAAGATGCCATCATTTTGTTGTGTTGCTATATATTACTGACGTGATTGCTCACATTTATGTAAACACTAAACAACCGTTTGGGTAAAGCTTTATGGGCAACAAAAAAGTTGCTTTATATTAATTTGTTCAGTGACATGAGAGCTATTTTGGCTAATGATTTTTTCCATTGCTGGGGTGTATTGGCTGGCTGATACTCCTGGCTTTTTTTTTTGTTGCTGTTACAATCCCAGTGATACTGACATAAATATGCAATGGTGCCTTTACAGCCACTATAGCACAGGTGTTGTCAACCTGTGGTTCAGGAGCCCCTGTGTGACTCCAAAGATTATATAAATGGGAGTAAAAATGTGTCACAGAGGATGTGACACATGGGTCAGAAAGATAACTTTATTGATTCTGCCTCAGCATGTGAAAGTGTAATATATCATGATAATAGTCCTTCTATTGTAAAAGTGTATGAAACCACTATTGGATAAATCAGTGGATTAGTTACACTAACACACAGGGTACTGTGCAGAGCAATCAGGCCTTCGATTAGCAATGTGTGTTTATGCTAAACCAGTTCTATAGCTAAATATTGCACCTTTACAGTAACACAATCCAGGGTTTCAGCTGCATCCCAAATACTCTTGTACTTTTGCACAAGTTAAAACTGTCACTTTATCTTGGCTCATACCAACCTCACTCTCTGGACACTGTACATTAAAAAGAGGAAGCAGTAGCACTGTGACCCCTACGTCCAACATTAGACTTGTCATTTTCAAAACGATATGTGGTCATTTCAGCTCAGTAGGCCTGTGGATATTCATGTTGCAGTACGTGTTGTATTGAAATGTAACATGCTTGGGGTTTCCTAACCTAGAAACTTGCAAACGTGTCGGAGAACAGCATCATATTTATGTCAAAGGTATTTATACTCAAAGAAATGTCTTGAACTTGATTTACTGTGCTCCTCGTTTGCACCCAGAACACCTTCCACCTGCTGCCACTGTTAATTATCTGCTGATCTTACTGTTGCTCACTTAACCAGGCACAAACACTGTTTTCATCTAAGGATTTGATGGAGAATAAACTGAACTGTCAAAATGCCAAAACAACCTTATCTGACTATTTTCTTTATACAGTATATCAATATGTATTACTAGATATACTAGACATTAACCAACCTTTTTGTTGACAGGTTTGTGGATGTTTTTGTGTCTGATTTAGTCTCTTCTATAACTAGTATAAATGTCTGTCTGTTGGTCTGTTGGTCAGCCTGTCCATTACAGTAATATAAACCAGTCTTTCTATCTACAACTACAGTTGTGACTACAGTTTTATGTCAGCAGGGGTCATAAGAGCACCACAGGAGGCAAATCCCCATGAACTTGTTCTGTTAAATTGTGCAGTGCAAATGCACAGATCACATCCAGTCAGTGTAACAAAGAATATATATATATATATATATATATATTACCATATTAGTTAAGATTACATAATGTATAAAAATAAGTAAAAATATATAAATAAATAGGTAAATAATGAAAATACTAATTGAATTCCTTCATTATTGAAGTCCTCTGTTATTGCTGTTAGTAGTAGTAGGAGTATTAGTACTACATAGTACTACTACTACTAGTAGTAGTAGTAGTCGTAATAGTTTGGACTGCATACAACAATACAAAGAAAGACACTGCCTAAGAGGTTTAAAAGGAAACATTTTATACAAACACTATTGGAGAAATGTAACTAAGTACATTTAACCAAGTACTGTACTTAAGTACAATTTAGAAGTACTATTTTACTTGAATATTTCTATTTTATACTACTTATACTTGCTCGCTATACTTTCTCCATTACATTTCAGAGGCAAAAAAACTTACTTTTGAGACGTTGAAGTACATTTTGATAACTTTTATACCTCTATTTCAGTAGTCTTTTGAATGCTTTCACTTGTAATGGAGTATTTCTTGAAGTATTGCTACTTTTACTTAAGTATAAGATGTCAGTACTTCCTCTATAATTCACAAACATACATATTTTTTATTTGGAGCTATTAAAATACAGTCTCCTCTTCAATTAGTGCAGTTTTCTGTAAATAAATATGTTTGATAAGTACATTAAGTAAATTAGAACAGCGCGCGCGCATTGGCTCGTGCTTCAAGCTCCGCCTGTGAGAGCTGTCCAGGCGCGTGACAAGCCAGGAAACCCGAGTAAACACACGCTGACCTAACGACCGGTGCGGCGCGTGCTGGTACCGTGCAGTATCTCTCTGAAGGAGCATTTGGGAAGTTCACCTGGCCGTTGCCGATGGAAACCAGACAACAAGGTGAGTCAGTGTCGGTTAATGTTGAAAATAACGTCTGTTATTTTGCGTCCAGACGTCATTCGCTGCCGCTGCGTTACATGTTGGTTTGCTGTTGATCTGATAATGAGCTGAACTTGACTGCACACGTCACTGTTTTGACGTTGAAGGAATGTAAATCAGAGAAAACCAAATAAAATCTGTTGTGTCTTATCATAATCCTCTGAAATTACTAGAGGTGCAATTTTGGACTGAAAACCAGAGGTGGAGGAAGTACTCAGATCCTTTGGAGTAAAAGTACCAATACAGTAATGTAAAAATACTCTATTACAGGTAAAATCCTGCATGAAAAATCTCTTTAACCTTTTTCAGTAAAAGTGCATAAATATGATCAGCTTGATGTAGTTAAAGTATTGCAGTTAAAATAGTGGTTTGGTCCCTCTGAATGATATATATTATATCATATATTACATCATTAGATTATTAATACTGAAGCATCAGTGTGTAAGCAGCATGTTACTGTTGTGGCTGCTGGAGGTGGAGCTAGTTTCATCTACTTTATATACAGTTAGTTTAATTCAGTGGTTCCAAACCTAGGGTTCAAGCCCCTCTGAAGGATCACCAGATCAATCTGAGGGGTCTTGGGATGAATAATGGGAGAGGAAAGAAGAAAAAACAAAGTTCTGATGCACAAATCTGTTTTCAGTTTTTGGATTTTTTCTCTAATCTTTTATTTTTTTGTTGAAATATTGAATCATTTGAACATTTATTGAAATAAAACCATGTGAGAAGTTAAGAGGGAAAAATGGTGGAGCTGTTAACAACTCATAGACATCTGAAACGTGACCTCGCCCACTGGATTCATCTTTAACATTGTGTTGTATTTTAAAATCTTGTTATATTATCCATTGTGTCAAATCTTCATCTGAAAAGTAACTTAAGCTGTCAAATAAATGTAGTGGAATTGTAGTAGAAAGTACAGTATTTCCCTCCCTGAAATGTCACAGAGTGAAGTATAAAGTAGCATCAAATGGAAATACTTAAGTAAAGTACATGTACCTCAATATTGTACTTGAGTAAACGTACTTAGTTACTTTCCACCACTGGTGATAACTGGGTTATTGTCTTATTATTAATGATGATATTATTGTATCCTGTTGGACTGCTGCTCCCAAACTATAGCAGCAGTTTAAACTGGCAGGAATCATTTGTTGTACAAGTTTTATAGCTTGTATGCTGCTTTCTCAGCCAACTCCCTCCTACTAAATCCTTAAAGCCTTTGGACTGGTTGAAGCGAATAAAAAGATCACACATGGATCTTCAGACATACAGTGGACCATTTCAGTGCTTTAGGCTTGTGTTACTGTTTATTCAAGACAACACGGAAACTCCAGACAGTTGAGTCCTGCAGCTGGATACTGTTTCCTGGCTCAGAGGTTGTGTGTTTGTCTACAGTAGTTCTTTCCAGATGTTAAAAAAACATGAGTTTTGAGGTATTTTTTTTAGAAAAATGCCAATTTTCCATTGATCTCTGAAATCAGTTTAATCATCTTCTGATCCATCTTCTTCACTTCCTTTAAATCATGCAAAAACTAACATATGTAGCCAAATAACTCAGATATTTGGTGGATGTTTTATTCCAAGATTATATTATAAAGGAATGAGTGCATTGTTTCAAGTAAATAATTCATCATTGTAGTTCATAAAACATTCTGTACAGTCTACAATGATTGACAAATACTTTTGTCCTGTTGCCATCCAGGCGATGTGGGTTTTGTTTTACCATCTGTGGAATTAATAATGTGTGTAAAATTTGTGCTGTTTTAGGGCTGACAGTGACAGACGTTGTTGGGAATGTTTTTAATGTCTGCTCATGAATAACTTAACTTACTGATTGTCAGAGTCACACACAATCATTTTGGTACAGCTGGTAAATTCACTTTGTCTTTTTTTTTATTGAGAAAGTATTATTTGAAGGAGACGAATGAGACTGATGAAGTAGGGCAGTGGTTCTTAAATCCATGCAGTCAGTGGGATACGGGTGCTGTTTGTTTATCCAGGTAGTCAGCTGCATTCCTTTGAATTCCAGGTATAAGCGACTCCTTGTTAGATGGCTCACAGAGGTCAGCGGGGCTTTGAGTTGAAAGCTGGAGCAGTGAAAAAAGCTTCTCCTTGTATATTACTAACCTTCAGGATGATTTGCATTGATAAAAGGAATATGAACTCCTAAAACTTTATGATCCCACCATGAAGGGAATGTTCAAAATATAAGGCCCGTCTGCAACGTTCCCATGTAAAAGCAACCATGATGAATTAAAATGTGTTGGATTGATAAAAGGGTTTTATGCCATATACAACATGTACAGCAGTGTTGCTGTTTGGCCATGCTGCAGGAAACTTGGCCTCTGGTTTAGCTTCAATTGATTTTGCAGCCATATGACCATCCCCAGGCCTCTGATTTAGCGTAGCCACATGACCACCGGGCCAAATGGGAATCTTGTGACCAGAGGTATTCCACCCCGGACAAAAAGAAAGGGGGAGAGAAACAGAGAAAGGAGAAAAAAAATGAGTGTTACAATGTATATTTAGCAAATAACTGCATGTTTTCAGCCACTTGTCACCTGTGTTGATCTTCTCTAAAATTGATTCAATGTGATACAGTGTTGTACTATTGATGCTTGAAAGATGATGTTTATTTGAAATGATTGCAGTGTAATCTTGATGTTTGACTTTTACTGTCATACAGTGTGTCATCCTTCACATTCATGCTTTTACACTAGAATCACCCTGTGACTTTTCTTTCCCTGAAACACAGTCAAATGCGGAACCAGAAGAAAATGTGTACTATTGAAACAACACTGTCCTCATGCTGGTCTGCTTCCTCCTGTAGTGCTGCAGCATGGGGTAATGGCAATTCACCAGAAGCCAGAGAACGTTAGTTGCTCAATAACTCTGGATATTCTTGCTGAATTGTTTAAAAGTCACAACGGATCTCATTGTTAACTCTGTGTGGAACAGTTTTGCTCTGCAAGAATCTCGTGTATCTGGTTTAAACAGCTTCAAGAAGTTCATCTGGGTCAACAGGTCAAAAGTCAGATTTCCTGTCATTCTTCCTGTGCAAATGCAGAATCAGATAATCAACGCATCTATCTCCATGGCGAGACAGAGGGGTGGTGATGTGTGTGTGTGTGTGTTTGTGCATGTGCATATAACCAGTTTTCTTGTCTCCTCTCACCCTGCTGCCTTGTCCTGCTGCAGAGTTGTACTCTAGTGTTCTGGGTGAAGCAGTGGTGGACTGGGGCAGCATGGGTCCCGGAGAGGAATGGGTTAACTCAGCCACACACGAGGGAGAGCAGGGTAAGACTCAACTCTCCCGGTTAAGAAAAAAAAAAAAGTGAATCCACAGTGAATCACAGGGTGGAAAACTGCTGCCGGCCGCACGCAGGAGAGTGACGTTAGCGCAGGTGTGCGTTGCCTGTGACATCAGCAGTCAAAGGCAAAATACACCTGGAGTGACATCACTGGGCCAGAAGTGCAGCATGTTTTAAAGTTTCAGTTTCAGTATTATTTTAACAGCTAATAGTCAGGAGAGCAGGTGAATGTGGTCTGAGTGGGTGAACAGGGTTAGCAGAAAACCCTGTACACTTTTCAGGTCAAATTTGAGCCATTTTAACTTTTGATAGCAGTAAAAATAACCTAAATACCTTTCTGTTAACCCGAAATTTTATGACTTTTCCTAAAGTGAGCCAAAATATACAAAAACAGAAATATTTCAATTTTTTTGTGTTTGTACAGCTGATACACATTCATATTTATTAAAAAAAACTACTAAATAATACTAAATAATAAAAAAGTAGGTCAGGGTTAAGATAAAATATTAACTGTAATGTGCCTGTTAATTACAGAGCATTCATTTTCCATAAATGGTTATGACTGCTCCTGTGCCATTTTGAATGTTTTTTTTTACATTTACATGTTGGATGTGTTAAAGCTGCACTAATCAATATTTTGCTTGTAGAGACGGACCTACAGAGAATTATCACCCCACTGTGCAGTTCGCCTTTTAGCTTCTTTCAGCACATTGTTTTAGTTATATGGTCCGCAGCTTTACTGTTTTGGTTCAGTCTGACGGCTCTTATCAGCCCTGCAGCTCTGATAAACTTACTGTGCGCTACTTTCCTGGCACCGGACAGCAGAAAGTTTGTGACTAGCAGGTGAACATATTGCTGCATTTACAGACCAGACTGGAGCTAAAAGAAGAGTGAATATTAGACTTACATTCATCAGGTGGATAGAAACACTCCAAATAAAGATTTAGTGCTGCTTGAATAAACTAGCATAATGTATCTCTGAGATTTGGAAGGGTTTTTGCTCTGTCAAAATATTCATTTATTACTTTTTCTAGGAGCTGAGATTTACTTTTGAAACTAATTAACCAGCCGGCACTGTTAACAGAAACTCCCTGTCCACTGGAATCCCAATTACAGTTTCACAGGGCTCATAATCAGAGTTTGCATTTTTCATCAGTCAAACCAAAACTTCAACAAACCATTGCTTGTGAGATAAGACAAATCCAGCACCCTCTGTTTTGTCTAAGACACTGAAAATGTGTTCACATGTTACTTTACTCAGGTTTGAATCAGGGTATGTTTGTACCCGTGGGTGAGGAGGCGGTTAAGAGGAGCTCACATGGTGAAGACTTGGCTCAAACGGTCCAAAATGGAGAAAACTGGACAGAGAGAGCAGCCGTGTGTAGTGACGAATGGGGTAAAACGTCACCACCAAGGGAGGATCAGTGGGGTCGGACGTCAATGTCCCACTCTGACAACTGGGTCATGTCCAGTACTTGGGACATGCAACTGGATAGCACAGGTGACGCGGGACGTAGACTAGAGCCCGTAGAGTAGATGATTTATCAATTTGGGTCAACATTTACCACTCACCATAATTGATCCCTGGGAACCTAAAGCCACCAGCAGGTCCGTAGTCACTGCTGAGGACACTCAGGTCATCACCTTAGTAGTTTTTCTTGGAATTTTTGGGTTTTAGCAACTTGCAATAGGCGAATTAGATGCTAAAGTTTATTTTTTAAAAACTAACACATAGTGAACACACTGTTTACTGATTCCAGTATTATTAGACTCAATATTTTTAAATTTAAACCATTTATGAAAAGAATTAAAGGATTCAGTCTTTACCCACTTGTTTATTCTTGTGGAGAAGGCTTTGAGACTTTTTTACACATTTTTAAAGTTTTGGTGCCAAGTGCATTGATCGAGTTCTCAGTTGAAGTTCTGTCAAAGAGTGATCACTTGATCACAAATTTAAAATAATTGAATTACAAATTTTACCTGGACTATCTTGTGACACATCATATTTTAAAAAAGTACAGAAAGCATTTACGGTAGCATCATTCCTTGAGCTATTTATAAATAATTAATTTCCCATCTTTTCAATATATTAAAGTAATTCTAGTCTGTGATAAAAGGCTGTGAAATTAAAAACACCAAAACATCAAGACAAGAAAAAAATGATGATGGCCAGATGTGTCCATGGTCAGACTAGCATCAAGAAGTGGTTTAATGGGTCCAGTAGTTGATATTGAGACCTGAAGGTGAAAACAAATGAGACTGTTAGTGGTCCTGGTGGTTACAGGTTCTGGGTCAGCTTGTTAATTAACTATAACATTAATTAATTAATTTCAAGGATTGTGCCATATGTTAAATGTTCAACCAAAGTGAAATATTGCCTTTATATGTAGTCCTGTGTCTTGTTGTCCCACAATAAAATGTACAAATGTCAGTGAGCTCCCCCCCTAGTCTTGTAGTGAGTAGCTGTAGCACAGAAAATGACATTGTCAGTTTTCTCACGACCTGAACTTACTTTGCATCCTGCTATAAAAGTTTATCTAACCGATTTTATGCAGTGAACCATAACTTGGACCATTAATTTACAAGTTTCATCATTCTTCACATTCCAGAGAATTGGCAACGCTACAGCACTGCATCACAGCACAAATGACAGGGATTGTATTATATTTTAAATCTGACCTGAGCTCCAAAACTCTCAACCATGAGTCCTTTCAAGTGTGTTTATACCACTATATGAGTGATAAGAAAAAACTGCACATCAACTGGTATTGATAGTATAAGAAGAGGCTTTTACAGGCTTTTGTTTCCGTAATGACAAACTGTCATACATGTGACTCTCATCAAACAATTCTTATATCCGTCTTTCAAGCGATTACCAGACTCCCATAACACAGACGCAGCCTGTTCTGAATTGTGACAAAAATGCCTTTGTGTCATTTGAATTCGTCTACAGATTTTTTCTGTCTTTCAACTTTAGAAAGCACATTACTATAAAAGAAACCATCTGCAACACCCCAAATACTCATTATGAAAACAAGTATGCTAAATTTAGCACCAACATGGTCACTCAGAATTAGATTTAAAGCAATAAAGGCATTAGCAGTTTGAAAAAAACGAATATTGTGATTATTACATAACCAAAGGCGAGACTAATTTGGGTAGGGATGTTTATTGTTGTGGATGTGAAATCTCTTGTGTGCATTTTTGTGTTTTATTGCTGTTAATAATTTTCGGATTGCCTTCGTAACCAATTAATGCTACACATCTTCTGGCACTTACAGCTGTGTGAACGGGGGGAAAAGGCTGATTTCTTCATGCACTTAAACAGACATGAAAAGCTTCCATCTGAGCCACAGGGGTTTAAAAATCTGATTGTCTCGCTGCTGTGTAATGTAGGCAGAAATAGCTCTTGACTATAGAAAGGCCTGCCTTGTGCTGGTGCATGCTGGGCTTGTTTTCGGCGCTGCAAGCTGCACTTGTGTTAACTGTGTGTGTTTTTGCTGCATGTGGTCTTGTAGTCAATGGGTCAGTAAACAGTGCAGCTAGCTTTTCTCAGTCTTTACTAACTTTACTTATCTGTCTTGTAATGCTGCCACATCCAGAGAGAGGACACCTCACAGCAGGTACTGTAATCCTGTTCATTTCCAGTCTGTGTTTTTTTTTCAGATAAAACATTCTGACATGATGACCTACTTGTATTTGCATTTCTCGGTTTGTATACACGGTCGTCCTGCTGTTGCCTGGTGCTGTGTGGTACCTGTCTGCCCTGATTTGTTCTGCACAAATAGCCTGTGGGAAATCCTACAACAATACAAAGATAATCAGACTGGAACAGTTTCAGTGTGTCAATTCGTGGTCCTCTTCTTATTTTCAGTCTTTCTCCTAAGTATGAGGATTTTATTACTTGTCATCTGTCTGTCATTATTGGCTTTATTCAATCATTTTTGCAGAATTTTTCAAGCTATGAAGAAAACTTTTCCACATGTGCTCAGCCGTGACTACTCATCTCTTAAATCTGAATGCTTGTGTCTGCGTATGAAACTGCTCTATGAAGCTGTGTGATGGTTTCAATGTATAGCTGCTGCATCATTTTTATATCAGCATCATTGCTCTGCCTTATAGCAAACTTCCATTCACAGAGACACTGGAAAATATTTCCCCCCCTGCAACTAGTATTGTCTGAAGAGTATGTGTGCCCGTGCATATGGATGTGGTGATGTAATTGTGTGTTGAGATATAGAATAGATACTTTGGGCAAGTAGTATGAAAACAGGCAGAAAGCCTGAACTTTCTGGCACAATTTCTGAAAGCCACAACCTTTATTTCTTTTTTAAAGGGATTTTTTTTACATCTTGTTGGATAGATTAGTCAGTGTCTGTGATTGTCATACTCTACACGTAGCATGCAGATGTTTTATTGAAAATAGATACCGAAGCAAGGCAACATTGCATTAATTTTGACTCGAGGCTTGTAAAGTTCAAAATCCTCTAAATGTATCTGTATGTTTAACCATTAAAATCCAATTTTGCAACCTGAAGTTCAATACGCCCTCTGAAATCTGAAAGCATCTTGTTTGTTTGTGTGTGTGTGTGTGTGTTTGTGTATGTGTGTGTCTGGAGTGTCACTCCACAGAGTTAAAGCAAAATAATCCACGTTTGTTAATCCAGATTAGAGCGCCACAGGCTACAGCCACAGATTGCGTAACAGTCAGACAGACGCAATCAGGCATGGAGACAGACGCACAGACGAGAGACAGACTTGCAGATAGTAGCACACAGCCAAAATGAAAGAGAGATACATTCAAGAAAAACAGGGAGAAAAAAGTAGGAGAAACAAACAAAACAGGAGAGTTTAGTCACATTTTCTCCAGAATTACTCACAAATTTGTTCTTTATTTCTTTGAAATACATGAAAGTATTGAGACCAATAAAGATTATTACATTACATTAATTTGGCAGATAATTTTGTCCAACTTCCAAAAGTACATCCATAGGAACAACAACTTGTCAAAATTAATCAAAATGTTGACAAATTGATGAGTTTGATTCCATGATCAGATGCAGATTTTTGGAGATTCTTTCGTGCCTTGTTATAAAAGATGGATTCCAGATCATTTCAAAAAGACAAACACATCATTGAGCATATTATTGGATTTGTTGTTTTTTAGTTATTTAGTTGTTTTTTTTATTTTGCAATTGTTTCAGAAGTTGAAATAATTGTATTGTTGGTAAAAAGAAGAGAGAAGAGAAATCTGCAGATCAGAGGAAAAATACTATGTATTAACTTCTTTGTATTTGGTGAATGATGAAATGATGCTTAATTGTAGAGATGAGTGAAAACTAAACAAATCACGGGTCATGCACAAATGCATTAATGTACATTGCACCGTGTGTGTGTGTGTGTGTGTGTGTGTATTTCATACAGGTTTTCTGGACTCTCAGCCACTGAGAGAGGCTGATGAAGATCTGGTGTCAGAAGTCAACCTCAGCATCTCCATCATGACGGAGGAGGAGAGAGAGGAGATCCAGCAAGAACTGGCTAAAGTATAAATGCACACACTTACACTGTCGGTGACCGAGTGAGAGGTTTTGATATTGTGAAGCAGCTCTTTGTTTTTCTGTGTCCGTCCAGCTGGAAGAGGAGATCAGTACGTTGAGGCAGGTTTTGTCGTCCAAAGAGAAGCAACATGCAGATCTCAAACAGAAACTGGGCATCACACCTCTGAGCGAACTCAAGAACAACATCAGTAGAGGCTGGCAGGACATGCAGAGCTCCACAGCGTGAGTTAGTGTGTGCATGTGTGTGTGTGTGAGAGAGAGAAGGTCTGTATCCATGTGTGTGTTTAAAAAAACTGAAAGAGTGTGCGGCTTTAATTGAGTTAAAGAGTGAAGTGAATGCTGGAGTGTATGCGTCTGTTTGTGTGCTGTCAAAAGAGGCAGCACATGACCAAATGCCTTCTATGTTTGCTGTCAACACAGATGCCCTTTATTGAACTCACACGCACAAAGTAAACACAAGTACAAAGAGCAGGTAGTTATGATCTTAACAGCCAAAACGGCCTAAAAATCACCCCGTGTCTTTCGTAAAAATAGATATTAGAAACCTAATTACAAAGACATAATCCTCTGCTCCTGGCTGTACAGCATGTATGTGATTTGTTATCTTTGTTATGCACACTGTAACAGACATCATAAACCTGATTAAAACCACATTAAACGGCTACACAGTGCTAAAGGCTACTGCTGACCTTGCTGCTCGATTAGCCGCACATGACAAATTCCCTTCCCGATTCCGTACCGTTGACATTACAATAATAAAAACGTAGCCTTATGATGAGCTTTGATATTAAGGAAGAAGAAATGCTGATTTTAACTGTATTATCAATCATAAAATATATAAAGGGTTCCTTCAAATCCCGGTAAGACCTTTTTTCTCATTCAGTGTGCAAAGAAATAATCAAATTTCCTGATTAGACGGGCAGCTCTGAGCTCTTGAGCAAGGGGATAGTCTCCCGAGGCCTCCCTTCTTATCCAGTTACACTTCAATCCGAGGATCACTTTACACACACGGTCGCCATCCTCATCTATAATGAACCAGTGCGACCGCGAGAGTGTGAGATCTTAGAGAGACTCAGATGGCAACCCAGATGTACGATTGCTGAAAGTTCCCATTCAAATCCAGATGTAAATAAAAGCACAAATCAAATTACCTCAAATTTATATCATCCAAAAATGCATCTATATGTGTTCCTGCATGTTTATGTGCATGTATGAGTAATATATTAATGTAGGCTTTAGTCTGAGTACAGTGCATAAATGTGTGAAATTTTAAAAGCGCTTTCTCTGTTGTGTTCGTCAGGTACAAGAAGACATCAGAGACACTGACCACAGCGGGTCAGAAAACCTCGGCAGCCTTCAGCACCCTCGGCAGCACCATCACCAGGAAGTTTGGAGACATGAGGTAAAGACATTTTACAGAGTAAAACCTCTTCCAGCTCACCTGTCACCTAGATCTTAATGTCAGCTCTCATTCTGCGGTGATGGATTTTTACTTGTGCTTTCCATCTCTGTCTCTCAAGCAGAGTTTTGACTCTTGCTTTATCTAGTTCAGGGGGAGCTGAGATTATGTAAGCCCACATTAAGCTGCTTTCTTTGGAAGCCGAAGGGCTAGAGGCAAAGTCTGTCTCCCTCACTCACTTTCTTTCTCCGGTTCTGTCTCTTTTCCTCTCCGTCTCTCACTGTTGCTCCGTTCGAAATGCCGAAAGTGAACACAAAATGTGTGCGTGCCCTTGTCGGTCTGCATGAAATAAAGCATTCGTGAGTGAAGAGAAAGCTAGAGAACGTGGGCCTTTGTGACTTCTTGCTCGAGAGAGGGAGTGCATGTTGCAGAAACAGTGACCAGTATGTGCAGGAGAGAGCACGAGGGGAAGCTTTTTTTAGTTCAGGGACCAAAACCGATCGCAGGAACAGCAGCATGTCAGCAGAGTCATGTTGGTACATGTTATTACTGTGATGTTGGACACAGTAAAAATATGTTGTGCAATTTGGTGAAAATGAATCTACAATCTGCCCTGTTGACAGTGTGTGATTTGTTGATGATGAGTGTTTTTTTTTAAGACAAAGGGCTCTGTGCAGCTCTTGGTAAATCGCAAATTATTATAATTTTGGGGATATGGGTTACATAAAGGAAACAATGCATTATCTTCCATTATTTCAGCATGGTTGGTCTAGAGTTACTGTTCCCTCGGAGGTATGTTCGTGTGGTTTATGGCTCATGGTGTGTGCGTTTGTGTGTATAGGTTTGGTTTAGATGCATGTCTGTATTTTTTGCTGTGGATATGTTCTCATCACCCCAAGTCAGTAAATATATCAAATATTTTACATTTCTGTACAATTACAAATGATATTTTCCAGTGTTTGTGTGCTGCCACTGTTGCTTCTCTTCAATAATAACAACTAACTCTTTATTTCTATCTCTGCAGTGTGTGTGTGTGTGTGTGTGTGTGTGTGTGTGTGTGTGTGTGTGAGCACATAGGTAGTTTGTGTGCAAAATGCCAGTTCATCACTCATAAACTGGTTTCAACTGGTTTCAACTGGTTTCAGGTTTCCTTCAGGATTGTGTTTACATGTTTAAGTTTAGTAGAATATTTTCATTTTGTTGTGTACATGTGAGATAAAGAATATCCACATGGCATCATTCACTTGCTTTACTTCCTCCAACAGATGTGAGTTTAAAGGTTTTTGTGATTTATTTTCAAGTTTTAAAGAACAACTTCCTTGTGGTTTAATAGATTAAAAGTAGAAAAGGTAGTTTAGCTTTCATTAGTAGTTTGTATTAACAACATAAATGTTCTACTAAAGTGAAATTGCCTTAAAGATGTCGGAGCCTGAGATCACAACAGAAAGCTTGTCTCTTAAAATGTTTTCCATCTCCCTCCATGCTCCCCAAGGTCCAACTCCATAGGGTAAGAACCTGCTTGCTCCTGAGTCAGGAGTCATAGGGACTCGTAACTCGATAAGATCAGCTGATAGCACTAACTGGATGGTACAGTATGGACTTGAGAACAGTCAGCTGATTCTGGCTGAGTAAATGCCGCTGCCATGCTGGACCGCAGAACTCAATCAGGTGCTTGTCTGAGCTCAGAATCAGATCAAATTGATTCTAGTTTCTTATAAGCTAATATAAATGGTGTGAAAGAATCATGTGAGATGAACAAGGTGTCCTGACCTGTACACTCCTGACTCAATGTGGCTTTTGTCTGTTTAATGCTACTGAGTGGACAGACTGATGAAAATAATTGTGAGTTGTCACACTAGATGGTGTCATAATGTAAATGTAAACTCTACTTCTCCACCAGTAGAACAATAGACTTCCCTGAAAAGACTTCCCTGTCTCTCCATTTCATCCTGACTGACTTTGCATGTGCTTAATATTAAAAAAAAAAAAAAAAAATCATGAAAAAGATGCTAACTAACTCTGTGGGCCAACTCTGCTGCATGTCTGGCTTTGTATGTGTGTGTAACCTGTGCTAATCATTAACTCCTCTCTCACCATGCTCTCTGGGGACAGCTACTCTATCAGACACTCAATGAGCATGCCCACCATGAGGTAACCGTTCTGTGCTTTTGGGCTTGTTTGTGTGTGTCAGTGTGTGTGTGAGAGAGAGAGAGAAAAAATAATTTTCATGTAATTTTTTTCTCATGTTTGTTTAATGTCTTTTTTTTGTAATTTGTGACTGATCAGCTGAAAGGCAGATTAATTTTCTAAAAAGAGCTTTAGATCTTTATTTACCCAAAAAAAGAGAATCAATTTACAAAATTGGGACCATAAATAAGGTCAACTAAACAGAACCGAACTCAATCAGCAATAACAGACAGAACAGAACCGAACAGACCGAATATATATTGGCTGATCAAACCATTGTTGAAACAAAAGTGGTAACACAAACACAAGCAACTAAACTACAGATACAGTAACACAGGACAATTTGCCATCAGTTTACCTCCCAAAAAAGTGCAGTGTTACTTCAGTTCAGTATGTGTTGGAAACAATTTAATGTGTCGACATTTTTTTATTTCGTTAATGGCTGTGTGGTGATAAGCTCATTCTGATGATGATGAAAAAATTAAATACCTGAGATGTTATTTCATTCGTACCGAAGCACACTTAAAGTCAGTCCCATTTACTGTTGGTTTGAACTGCCGTCACTACCTCAGTTCACTAAAACACATGAAAATACATGTATAATAAATACAAGTATTGTATTAAAAAGCTGGTTCTAACTATCCTTCACAATGCAACTCATGTAAATCAGCGAGTTTATTAGTGACTTTAAGCGACTGAAACTATTTTTTTCAGAAAAGAAGTTGAGCAAATTATTCTGTACAGTTGGTCTAAATTAATAAACTATAATTTATTTATTTTTCTTTACAGAAACTCTCCCAGCTTCAAGTCTTTTGAGGAGAAAGTTGAGAGCACAGTGACCACTATCAAGGTAAACACTATGTGTCTCCTACATGCATACAAATATCAACTAGTATCATTTATCTGAAAGCATGAGGAATATATTATACAGTGTGTTTTGAAAGCATCTATTCCATTTTTTAAACCATCAAAAACTAATATTTAGGACAAAACATGTTAACCAGTTACTCCTGGTGACAGTCATATAAATTAGTAACATATAGATCATGCATTGTTATTATAATAAGCTTTGAAAGTCATAGATAGAGCCGCACACATAGAGAAACTGGCCAGGTTGCTGCTTCTGACCATGTCAGCAAAGCAGAGACAACAAAACACTGTAATCTCTGTTAATTGCTACTGTAGCTTAAACTCTGACTCCCCAGTGAGGCTGCTGGTTATTTATATTCACAGTGATGCTGCTCTGTACGGGGAGATGCTACACTGTCACACTGACACAGTCTGAACAGTAACAGTACTGACTTTCACACACTGGAAAAGCTCAAATATACATAGTAGTTAATGCTAAAACAAAAGCTGTAAAAGTAGTTCCTGAATGGATTAGATTTAGGGTTTTGATATCTATAAAAAAAAACAACCATCATAATCCTCTTATATACACCCTGCATGTGTCCGATAGTGGTAGTCTTTGTAAAAGTCTGCCACCCTGAGTCCACTCTGCAGCACAGCAGGATTCAAGAGAGAAAAATAGTTATCCAATGATGAAGTGTATCTTAAATTGATGCTTTTTTTGTTTGTTTTCTTAGACTAAGGTTGGGACTTCCGGGACCGGAGGAGGAAGCTTTGAGGAAGTCCTCTCCTCCGCAGCAAATGCCAGCTCTCAGGAGACGCCCACTAATAACTTGATGGACACAACCGAGAGACCATGTTAGAGCTGCGTCCACGGCACGAGGAAGGACTCAAACAGGAACTTTCATCGACGCAGCGCAAACCTACTCTGAATACTCTGAATGAAATATTACAGATTATTTTTGATTGGATGTCAAGTGTTATATAGGATGATTTTGCAAACAATTCCCGTGTATGTGATAAAGTCAGCAAACCACAAATTCTTACACTCGATAGAAAATTGACATTGTATCAAATTTGTTAAATATTCTGAGCAGAAGCTGAAAGTTGAAGTCGTTTAACCTCTAAAACACACTCACCTTTGATTTCCACAAGTACGTATAACGTCCAAGCACATGCAAGATCGCAGGTAGTTGATTTGTCTTGTTGAACCAATGAGACATCAGCAAAGATAAATTGTCACCTGCCCTCCGGTGGCCTCCAAACCACATTACACCACAGATGTTGATGGATGGGGTTCAGGAGGGAGCAGCAACTAAAGCCTTAGTTAAAAATCGGCTCAGTGAGGGAGAAAGAACCAAAACTGTTTCTGTCTTGTCTGTCGTCTATCTAATACTTCACTTCAGTTGGACGTTGCATTGTTTGGCTCATGCAACGTCCCTGTCAACACGAGCAAACGACAGAAATAAAAAAAGATAATTCATTTCTTCTTTATGCTATGTAAATTCAGTCTAAGTGGAAACAGACATATTGGATTTGGCAGATTTTAAACACTTAACACGCAGGACTGTGTTCACTTTTATACCAAAACAATACAAATGTACATTTTTAGATAATATTAAAAATATGTATTTGATTTAAAAAAAAATACATTTATGTTTTTCAACTAACCCCTCATGCTGTATAAAGTAAAAACCGTCCTTGTAAACTTGTACAAATTTTACACTAAGATTTAAGACTTTATTAAAGCATCTAAAAAGATCTTTACTAACTTTTCAAATGCAGCCACTCCTACTTTTAAATACATGTTTTTTTGAAAATACACCCTTGATACACACACACTCTGCTGCTGACAGTTTGGTCTGAATGCTGGATCGTACCTGGCACTTAACTCTCGGATCAAACCATGTGTATGTTTCATCTGTGTGTTCACAATATAGGACAACTTAGTTTATAGGTAGAACTGAAACACTGTATCTGTGCCATGTGCAGTGAAATATGGGCAAACACTGCATTTTTGTCTGTGTGTAGATGTAATGCTGGAGTGCAGTTTTGGGTTTTTTTTCTCATGACTGCTAAGAAGAAGGACAAGAAGTCACACAGAATCTGATTAATCACTTGGGACAATTAAGTCTGCAGCTGTACACTGTTCACTGTAGACATCTTCATTCCAGCACACGTTAGACTGGAGATTTTATTTGGCAAACTGAGATGTTTTTTAACTTTAATTCAGCAAAAAGTGGTATACTGTAGCTGTGTTTTCAGATTTGAACCTAAAAAGCTCCAGATGTAAAAGAAAGTTTTACCTGCTGAGTCACAAGGTACAAAATCTGATGCTATGTAACTGATACGCAGCATATAACGTTAATATAACAGCATCATACTGTAGCATTACTGTAATCCAATCTTTCACTGTAATGCAACCCTGAAATCCAATACATGTTCTTACTTACTTGTGCTGTGGCTAACTCTTCCTGCTGATGTTACGAAAGAGTTGGTGCCGCAAAAGATTAAAAATCTGATTATATAAAAACATCCTTTTTCACATTTGAACTACGCTCTTTCTGGCCACTGCATAACTTTGCCATCAAAGTAACTTTCTGCTTTCAATATACTGTATAATCTGTTTTCTGTTTCATTTTTCTCACATTGTCTTTCATGTGTTAAATATGTTTTTCTTTGCTGTGGTTTGAGAAGATGCCCGGATTATCTCATGTTTAATTCAGTCTGTCTATGAAGTGTATTTATTTAAATTCATGTCAACTTTCAAGTACTGAAACACGTCTTTTGAAGCAAGAAATTGTTTGTCAGGTCTCAAATAACTGAGGTTATAAATGTTCATTAACTGGAAAATTAATCACAGTACAGAATATATTTTACATTTTTACATTCTGTTAAAAAAAAAAAACCTTTTAACAAAAGCTTTTATTAAAACTCTAAAACAAAACATTCAAATAAAACAACATTGTGTTTAACTTATTCATCTGTATTCATACAGTTAATCACACAGCATTATAAATACCTGTTTTGGCTGATGTGTCAATATTAAAGATTGTTTTAAACTAAAGCCAATTTCACAAGTGACTGTTTTTACAATACAATGCTGAAAACTGACTGAACTTCAAGTCAAACTGGTACATAAACAACAACACATACAGTAACGCATGTAATGTGCAACTGAAATTCTATGCAACATATTAAAATGACCATAGTGAAAATAACTTCCACATCTGATAACTAGTTTCTCATTTGTCAGCAACACTGTGAATCCTTTGCTATGATGAATAAAAACATACAGAAGAAAAACTGTATATTACTAACATGTTTTGAATTGCATGCATCAGAAAATGCATTAACACTGTTTTGGAAGTGGAGTCACGCTGCTACAGCAGAGTCTGATGGTGCAGCGGCATCATGTAATGTAATAACTGCCAGCTTATATACATAATTACTTGTCAAAATGTAATAAAAT
This sequence comes from Thunnus albacares, assembly GCF_914725855.1. Taxonomy (NCBI): domain Eukaryota; kingdom Metazoa; phylum Chordata; class Actinopteri; order Scombriformes; family Scombridae; genus Thunnus; species Thunnus albacares. The sequence goes on along the minus strand of NC_058121.1, from coordinate 16,727,411 downwards.
GTCAGAAACACACAGTTCAGCCTGCTGATGTAAAGAAAATGTTGACATGATTTATAGTTTCCCTCTTAATTAAACTGTTGTTCCAACTGCACATGTAGATAAACCAACCACCATATAACTCTGAAGAATAAAAGGAATTGAATTGCTTACTGTATGTTGCTTTCAATGTTAGATAATGTTGTTTAATCAATTAAAAATAAGACTAATGCACAACAGTTGCCACTTAATGTGATAATTTCAGAACATACCTAAAAAAATATGTAGCCTTATTATATTTTCAACCCATTTATAGAGACATTTAATTCTATTTTGACATGTTATTGCATTTGTACATTACCTGGCAGTTTTTGCACTAGTAGTTGTCACAATGTTTTGATTATAGATACTGATACTGTGCTTTCCTGGACAGTATGCATTACATTAAACAGTGTAGTCAATCTGCAAAGTCCTCTGTTACAGCTGAACCAAACGCTGACATTAGACAGACACACTGAGGTAAAACAGGGAAGATAATGGGTCCAAATAGCTGCAAATGCCTCACAAATTAGAGTCATGAACTCACAAATTTTGAGGTTTTCCATGTTCTATTTCATCCCTGCACATGTGATGCGATTGTGCGTCCTTTATACACGCATTGTGTGTTTCAGTCCACTGAGGAGGTGTTTGTGTGTGTTACAGTCAAGAAGTGTGTGAAGTCGTGTGTGGCTGTGAGGATACTCCACCAGCCGCCTGCGAGTTCCCAGAATCCTTTGTTCCATCAGTCATGCGACATCCCCTCTCTTTGTTCAAAGAGCCAACAAGCTGGAGCACATCTGGGTGGTGGAAACGACCTGAGAGGACACAAAAATGACGATTAAAACCAGCACAACTGAAGGCAACGTGCCTCCAACTCCAAGTGATAATGTAACTGAATTAAGGATAAAACTGTTTCAAGACTTTTTGGTTTCGTCCAGTGAAGAAGAAGAAGAAGAAGAAGAGAAGCAGATATGAAATGAAGAAGAGGAGAAACAGTTAGAGATTGGAGGATTACCGTTGGTGGAGTCAAAGAACTCCTGCAGTCGTCCTGGCGTTCCCTCCAGCTCTTCATACTCATGAGCCTGCAGGATCATCTCCAGAAGGTCAAACTGTTTCACCAGCCGGGCCTCTGGACTGCTCTGCGTTTCATATTCCTGCAAGTTACATACAATTAAAAAGGCACACCTGGAATGCAAAGTCAAAGTGGCAGAATATATAAATATTTGTTTACATAGTTAAATCAGTTGGAATAGAAGAATTCTACAGCGCCCTTTGGCATCCGATATGCAGAACACAGACAAGACAACACAAATACATTTAAGATCAGACACAATTATACCTCCCACAGTCCATAAATCTCCTGTTTGAGTCCATCTGGCAGAAGACCTGCAAGATGTTTCATTGCTTCCTGAAGGAAAAAAAAGTAGTATAAAAGTATAAAAAAATGTAAAAAAGTAAAAAAGCAAAAAAAAAATGTTGCTATAAGTTTGTAATTAGCAGTTACGGATCACAACATCAATCTGTATTTTTAAGATATCACATAGACAAGTACATAAGTGTAGATGAAATCTGAGTGTGGCTTGCCTCTTCTCGCCGGTGTTTCTCTGCTTTGCTGATGTTGTCTGACGGAGCAATATCTCCCACAATGCACTCTGCCATGTCGTGGACCAGAGCCAGCTTAATACACCTAAAGACGAACAGTTGAACAAACAAGACCACAGAAAACCAGTGTTTGTTTTTTTTTTTTTTCAAGCATAATCAAGTTAGTGACTGACATTTGGCACCTCTGCTGTGATCACTTTGCTTTATGCTGCATTAGAATATTGTAGAAATCTGACAGGTTTTCTGCCTTTCAGAGTTAAAAGTAAATGGCTCTGTGGGGACAGTGTTTCCATTTGGAGATTGTAAGCCACTTGTAAGTGTTTGTTCCACTACATCTCCACTATAAAACACTGACAGAAGTTTCATTTTGGGGTGAACTACTCCTTTCAATCCTGAATATTTGTGTTTCTATGTGTATCTTTCCAATAAAAACGCTACATATTACAGCATCATGAACAAAGTCCAATGGAAACACGTAAACTCTTTACATAATTTACAAAATATAGTCTAATTATGTTTACATTGTAAGTTTTATTTTCACAGACAAGCCAAGTTCTGTAATAATGCCAATTTTATTACATCAGTCTTGTATCTGTTGTGTAATTACATCTTAGCTTATTTGTATTGTAGCTACAAGGTTCAGCCAAGCCTTTACAAATATATGTAGCCAAACATTAGTGATGGGAGGGAAACACTTGATGACCCCAAATGCGTCCCTTGAACACCAGATTCAGATTTCTACATGCATTCTTTCCCTCAGTAAATGATTAATGTGCAGTATATCAGCTCATGCTTATGTCTATCAGACTCTGGTAGCCTTTCTTTAATGTGAGAGGACTGTAACATTGTTTCTGCTCGGCTGCGTGAATGTCTGACCTGTCCTTGTCCACTGTGGGGTCGGTGATGGTCAGAGACATCATGGCCATGCGGTACATGTGGTCGGACACGCTCTCTGGTTTCTGCACGTTCCTGTAAACCCAGCCTGTCCGTGGGACCCTCTGCGGGAAACATCAACAACAACACACAAATTATCTTCTGGCACAAGAGAGGAAGAGAAGGGGGAAGGTCTCATTTCTAAAATTTTTGGTCCATTAAAGAGAAAATCTGCTCTAAAATATAATTTAGTTATTCCATATTTTGTCATTCCACCAGAAAACAGTCTACACACTGATGAGCAGAAAAGAATTAAATTCTGTGCATCTTTAGCAAATGAATTAATTTAGCCGTGGTGTGAGCAGCAACTATTTTGTAATCAATCAATCAGTCATTTTAATAATTTTTCAAGCAAAAAAAGCCAAACATTTGCTTGGTTCAGTTTTTCTAATGTTGCTGTTTCACCCTGCTTTATATCATCCCTACTTTTACCTGAGCTCTGTGACTTTTCAACAAGAAATATCAACAGTCACTTCAAACAGAGGCTCTGGGCCCCCTGACCTTTCGGGCCCCTGGACCTGTGACAGGTAGGCCGGTCCATGGGTGTCCTACAACCATTTTTCTGGAGGCTACAAAGCTTTAATAGGCGAGCAAAACAACTTGAGGGAAGTTAGTCTCAGCCCAAACACACCTACATGCAGGAAATCATGTTGAAGCTTATTAATTGTTTTCATTTTTCAATAGAGACAAGATCACCTGATAAGTAGCCAGAGTATGAGAAGAAGTCTTACTTTGAGCTGGCCGATAAATTTCATAAATTGCAGCATACTGCTCATGCCGGCTGTGCTCGCCATGGATGCAGCCATTACAGCCCGACGACCCGGACACAGAAAGGCGGTGTTAGCTGATGTAGTCGTCCAATGCGGCCGCTTGGCGGCGATATAAACAACTGGAGAGCGCATTCTACATTTAAATCCTCTGTCTGGTTGGTGGATTTTTTAATTTGTGGTGTTTGCGATTAAAACTACTCGACAGTATTATATCCTGGCCCTGGACACGACATGATGTTTTTAATTATGTACTTAAGTATAAAAAATAACAAAAAA